>NC_059416.1:6817017-6969396 GCF_905220565.1 Melitaea cinxia
TATTAATATATAGGTATGAATGTATATTTGTTTATGTAAAATAGTATTTATGGTACAAATTTTAATTATTTACAGTTTTTTACTCTGTGTTAATTTTATCCACTCACATCCTCGTATGTATTGCTGGTTTTGTATCCGACGTAGCGGCGGGAAAGTGAACCAACATTACCTATCAAGCTAGGTATGTACTCGTTATGGTGTACGCTTTACTATATTATTACGTACGTACGTATGTATGTACGCATATCTTTATCTCTATAACACTACCCCTAACAACACATTTTTAGACTTTCAACAACTGTTCTGTGTATTTCAACAATTGTTTATATTTCTACAATCAAAAACAGATTAGATAAGAAAATTACAAAATAATTCAATAGAGGCTTTTTCGAGTGTAAATAAACAACGCTCTTCAGTGCGGACTAGGTGCGCTGATTCCCGTCCTAGCCCGAACTTAATTATTGTCCCAAAATATACAACGTCCATTCATCCACTGGCTCCAAATTCTCCGTGCCTTATGTTGAAACATCATGTACGCTTATCATACAGGCATTTAATTATATAACTGACTTTACATCATCAGTGCTCTGACTGTCTATTCTAAATTCAATTACGAAATGTAGTGTTCGAAATTTTAAATTATTTCGTTAAATTTCGAATATGTCTTGTATGTGTAAATATGTGTATATTTAGCGGTTGTTAAGCTAAACGAAACTTTTTTTTTTAAATATAGGGATCGTATTTTATTATAACATAATCGATCTATATCTACACATTAAATTCACAAATGCCACGATTCATGACACCGTGTGTAGTACTCATATATTTCACGAAAGTAAGACACAAATTTCTTCAAAGTTTGAAAATAGAGTGGATTACAAAGAGTAATCTGGAAGACTTAGCTTGTGTTGTGGAAACTTTGACACTAACTCAACAAAACAGTTTGCTGCGTTGTATCTCAAGGTTTACTTCTAAGAGATTGAAAGTCAGCTCAACTGATATATCAGACAAAACTAAAGAATCCTCGAGGTCACACTAACATAAATATAACATACATGTATTATAAATCATAATTATCTTATATTTTTATAACAATAAATATAGTTAACGACTTTCAATAAGGTATGAATCCTATTTCAAGGATTCAAATAATAATAAAGTTTAAACGCTTAGATCATGACAAACCTGAATAACCCATACAAACCAGTATCAGCTAACACACCAAAGAGTTACTGTATTCAGTACATCACATCGTCACCCGTGCCAAACTTTGTCAAATCTTCAAAATTTCAAACCTCATAAAATTAAAGCTTGAAAATACAGCCAACGTTTGGGATTGCAGGCCATGACAACTCTAAATTTTACATTTAGGTACTACTCCATGCAAGGGCCATCCATAAATTACGTCACACTTTTATGATTTTTGGACCTCTCGCTGTCACAACTTGTTACATTTTTGGGACTTCCCGCCCTCGTATCTAGTATGTCGTTGCATATTTTGCAATTTTAGACCTATAAATTCTAAATTATTACATTAAAACATCAGTTTCGACACCACTTTTATTTACATTTAACTAACAATTAAATATATTATATTTTTAAATGATATGTGTCACAATTTTGGTACCCTCCCTACCCATTGTCACACAACGTCACACTTCGTCGATCCCCCACCCCCTTTAACATGTGACGTAATTTATGGATGACCCCTTATTTGAAGTGTGAAATACTTTTTAATAATCTATACACAGAAAAAAGGATTACTTACATAAAATACTTTTTTTATAATAAAATAAATGTTACGCTATTTATTATGTAGATAATTACATAATACATAAAGCTATGTAACTATAATTGCATTTAATATTATTCATATCTTGATACTAGAATATTCCAATTTTTTAATAAATTAAAGAACAAACAGCTCGCCACGTGTCGCTTTCTCAGCTATGAGGTGCTTAAAAGCATCGCTTAAGATATTTATTTTTCTAAATTTTGTTTATGAAGTACTAACAGTAAAGTACGTGGTAACGTAGTCTGTGACGGGTTAATTAGAATTTAGTGTGGATTTGTTTACTTTCTGCGTTAAAATATTTTGGCTTCCATAGTTACCACAGTTTACAACGTTTATATAATAAATGTTAAACTTAGAAAAATAATTTTTAAATATAGGTTAACGATGGGTTAAATCGTATCAAAATACAGTCTATTTTCGTTCACTCGTTTATTTAGAGGTTAATTGAAGCGGAGTGAATCCATAGTCATGGAGTTGTTCGTTTTCCGGGTAAACTCTTCAATCGAACTAATAAATATTCAAACTAAAGCTTAACAAACCAGACTTTAGCCTTACAGTACGCTATTAAAAGTTTTGTTCGAAATAACATCGACGCTCACTGACGACACACGCCGGGCGCCAATGACAAAACTTAATAACGTTTATAAAGCTAACAAAAACCACACATCACACCAATTACATCACAGCAAGTTATCCATCAAGGAGGTCCAACATGGCTGTCGCTATACATCAATCGGACAGCCTTCACTGAAGTATTGCGGACAAAGATTTATCCTACTAACTACAAATATTTAACAGACTCTGCCAAAATCCACTATACTTTCATTAGATTTATTTTACTTCAGAATACCTAAAAAAACCTAGTCAAGTCCCCTTTGGACAAAGGGTTTTTAAATAACTGCTTATATTTAATGTTGCGAAATAAAATGAGAAACATGCTGCCTATTTTGAGGCTGGTATATTTCTGATTCTCACACAGTATATTATTACATTAATGTCTCTTCAAAAAAAGTCTAAGAATTAATTAATATCTATGTTTTTTTGCTCAAATTATGTAATTTATATTATCAAGAAGCCCTGCGACCCGTGCTAGCTTAAAAAAGCTGTGTTACAGGTTACAGTGTCTTCCCCAAAAATTAGTTTATTGTTACATAATTAGACTTTGCGTTCAGATAGCGAAAACATAAATAATACTAGTCTGTATACAAAGATGAAAACACAATAATAAAACAAGAATTATAAATTCAAAATTTGGAAAAAAATAAAAAAGGTTGACAATTATTAAAGTTTGGAAATATTTACCATCAAAACATATTTGTTTTTAAAAATAGGTTTTTCTTTTTTTTCTTAATATTGACGAATATTTTATTATATTTTAATGTTCACACGGGGATTAACGCGAACAAAATTTTTTAAGGTAAAATATATTACCTTGAGGCCTGACGTTTCGGCCAGGTTACACCGGCCGAAACGTCACACAGCCGTGGTCGCAGGCAGACTGGTAATATATAACTCAAGGTAATATATTTTACCTTAAAAAATTTTGTTCGCGTTAATCCCCGTGTGAACATTAAAATATAATAATGCAACGCGAAAGATTAAAAAAAAAAAAAAAAAGAATATTTTATTAAATATACATATAAGCGAAGTGAGAGTAAGTACTCGCATGTTGTTTTGTGTATGTGTGTGTGTGTGTGTGTGTGTGTGTGTGTGTGTGTGTGTGTGTGTGTGTGCACTTTTGGGTATAATGGATAGCTGATGCAAGTTTTTCACAGTAATGATTAGTTTTACTTTAGCAATTTTAAGTGAAGTTAAGATTTTCCGTATCATCATAAGATAAGCTCAAAACATAGTTTAAAAAATTGGTTTTACATATTTTACTATTGTCAGAAGAAACGTTCAAATTTTTTTTAATTTTGTTATAGATAAAAGGTCCTAAGTAACAATAAAATTTACGAATAAACGCAGTTCGAAACTTTTGATTGTTGGAACATATTGTATAATTTCGACGCTTATTTAATATTTTCTTGGTATATTTATATAGATCTGAATGTTGTTTCAAGATAATATAAAGTAAAAATAACTGTTGAACTGTAAGGACCTCCCAATATTTATATATTTCATTCGTGGGATAAAGAAGTGGTTTTTGATGCTCCACCCCAAGATACAATGCAATATGAAATGATAATCTGACATAAAGCTAAATATTTTCTTTTTAAAATAGTTGGTTCAACAACGTCTCGAAGATTTCTAAAAATGTAAGTTAACTTTCGAATTTTACTTGATAAATCATAAACATGCCGTTTAAAGTTAAGGTCTATGGTAATACATAAATATTTGACAAAATCCACTCGCCCAATAAAAGGGCAAGCGCAGTTTGAGCCTCGACCACAGTAATGACATATCAGTTTGTAGACCTCACCCGGCCCATTTATGTTGCGAATCGAATGCACCACATACTTGGTCTTTTCAATATTTATTGTTAATTTGTTATTTTGAAGTCATTCAGTTACAACACCAAAACTATTCTGCGCAGCTGCAAAAACCTCAGACCATGTATCACCGACGAATACTAATGCAGTATTATCAGCGCTGCCGTCCTTTAACTAAAACCACGTTAACCCCAAAAAGTGATTTTAGAGAAAAACGCAAAAAACGCGGGAATCGTTGTTTCTAGAAAACTATTATACATAGATCAGTGATTGTTGGATATAATTTAAACAAATACTTTCCGGCATCATTTAGGATGTTTTCTGCGCAGAAATATACATTGAATTATTTATAAAACAAGGAATTTTGGTTTAGCTAAGCAATACACACATTTTTTGACATTGATTGCCGCACTAAAATGTCTCTAACCTACACTTAGGGACTCTTTAGTTAAGCATTTTCTTTAAATATTTAAGGTTAGTAATGTTTGATAGATTTATCCTGAAATGCTTAACTATAAAATCGTTAAGTCAATTAACTGTTTTGTAGCTAAGATTTTTCTTAATTTTATACATAAATACCTTTCGTAAGAAGAGGCTAAAGCACCTAAGACTCTTTTAAGCTAAGTGTTACCGAAAAATAAAATAACTTTTGTAAAAACATATACTTGCTTACTAAGCTAAAAAAAGGCAACTCTTACTTCGATTGTTACTAACATCTTTATAGCTAAGCATCTCATATTAAAAAACTGGAAGATTAAATAAAATGCAGTATGAAAATTAAATCAAATTTTATTAAAAAGTTATAACTTTAAAAGGTTCCTTCACTTATCATTAAACATAAACTGCAGCATTTGTAAAAACAGCAACAAAAAAAATATTATCTCAAAAATAAATTAACAGTTCTTCTTTTATTCATTATGAATAACATATTATTAATTATTATTTCACCTTAACACTTAAAAATCAACAGTATTATAGGATTTAAAAATTACCACTAGCACAGCCTTGATTAATTTTCTTAACTTACTAAACAATCAATAAATATGAGAAAGTTATTTTAAGGCACTATTTCCATAGCGGCAATATTTGCGTTTTGACAATAATAAAAATTTCAATTACATAACACTACTCATTAATATTATCAAAAAGACATTCGTTTAAATCACAGATTGCTTTAAGGAACTTTGTGCTTTATAACTTACAATAGTACTAGTAAGTAAGTTATTTAAATAAGATTATATGGCATTCACTAGAACATATTTTAAGTATAATCAGTCTCAATAATTATAAATGGCTGTTAGGTTTATCTTATTAATTAGTGATTCTTGTTTTCTTTTTTTGTGCTTCAAGACTTTCGCTATCGCCACAAGTAGGTAAATTTTGCCAAAAAAATAGTTTATACTTTGATATGATAGGTGATAGTTTATCAATTATATTTTGTTTCCGATCTCTCTCTATTCCTTTGGGCAGTGAACGAAATCTTATTCCTAGCTGCGGGTTTTTTAAAAACTTGTCATTCAAAAATTTCATCGTTTTGTAGTTTTCAGCAAAATCATTTTTGTAGTGTAGATCAAAGCTTGATCTAATGAAACGAATTTGAGATATATTTTTGAGATAAACCCTAGGGTTGGCATTTTGGATACGTCTGTCTGATATATTATTTGTATAGTCAATAAAGTCTTGAGGCTGTAGAGATTTTAAGATTACTTTACCATTATTAGCTGACCCTACAGCTTCTTCGAAATCAGTAAAATCATAAATCCTGCCCTTTTTTTTCATAGAGAGCTCCACTTGATGATGAAATTGGTCACAACTCATAAATGTATGTCCCGGTTCAAAATAGTATAATGTCATTTGTTCGGTAGCAATCACATCACTATTAATAAGATCAGCTAACAGAGAGAAGAAAAGCCAGTTTTTGTTTTGAGCCGTGCAATTATCCATCCAAATATTTATTTTTTTGACATCACGAAAACGTAAAAAAAAGTTGTAATAGGCACTCATAATGTCTTCTTGTTTTCTCTCGGCGATAGCGTCGTGCCAAATAGCTGCAAATGGCTTTGAATCTTTCGTGATCTTTCCAACTGGAGCGAAAGTTTGAATAAATGCTGTTATCATTACAACCTATACAGTCCACTGCTGGACATAGGCCTCCACAAGTTCGCGCCAAAAATAACGTGAACTCATGTGTTTTGCCCATAGTCACCACGCTGGGCAGGTGGGTTGGTGACCGCAGTACTGGCTTTGTCACACCGAAGACGCTGCTGCCCGTCTTCGGCCTGTGTATTTCAAAGCCAAATAATGCTGTTAATCTTGGACAAAATATGACGGATTTAAATGAGTCGAGCCTTGGTTATGACCTTCTCCAAGTCACTGCTAAAATATATTTCGTCAGTATTTTGTTTCAAAGATTTATGTGAATCATATAATTGTTTGGCGTACTTATATTTCTTGTGATGAGTAGCCCATGTTGCACATTGGTCACAATTGGTTATTATTTCTTCGCGAGCATCATGTCGTGTATCGCGAGTATGTAACTTATAAGTCTCGCAAAGCTCGCATTCCTCATTCCCAAGTTTGGCAAACGATATATTCATGCTTTTCAAGTGTGTTCTGTACAGTTCGTATCCAATTTTTATGTCGGGATGCTTTGAACAAAAGTCTTTGTACATGTAATTAACGTTAACTTCACTTGTCAAATAGCGACGATTTGGAGCATGTTCACGACGGTAATGCGGCGCTGATGGATTGAATGTTTCAATATGTTCTGTAATAATTTGTCAATATGTTCTGTAATAATTTGTCGGTCAAATTTAGGTGTTTTAGTATGTTTACCACGTTTGTCAGTATCGTTCAGTTATCGTTTGTCGTTACTCGTATCAAGGCAGTTGGATAAAATGTAGTCATTGTGTTTTTCAAATCCTAAAGTTGTTAAAAAAATATTTTACATACAGAAACGAGAGTCCCATCGCCTTTCGGCAACGTAAAAGACCTTCTCGGATTACGCTTTGGTTCATTAGTATACTTCCTTTTAGGAATGACCACCACATAATTAGATCTTATAAAAATTCTAGTCTCTGTATGTGTCATTAGCCAAAATTTTCTGTTTATTTCTTCACGTTCATCAGTTGTAAAGACGGATGAACATTTTTTTCTACACTTATTGTCACAACCCATTTTTACTTTATGTTGATTTAATTTTCGTCTCTGCTTTTCTTATTTTCTTTCTTTTAAACTCGTACTATACTTTCGCCGCTTGGGTTGCGCTTTAGTTGATTCTTGGGTGGTCTTTTCCAATCCTTTTAAAAAAGACGCATCGATGGTCATACGACGTTTTTGTAATGGCGCAATATCAACACAAGGCCTTAACGTCCTTGCTTTCATTGAATGCCGTCAAAAAGGTTTTACTGGTCCTATAGAAGCCAATTTAGTAGCAAGATTATTTACAAGAAGGCCTTCTAAGGATTTGAGGATTTTGTGTTTTAACAAAATCATCGTCTGTATCGTCACTGTTTGTGTCATCTTTATCAGTGGGTATATAATCTTTATCTTTGACTAAATCATCAGAATCATAATCACAACTGTAAATCTGAGCCGGACTTGTTAGCATCGATTCATCACACATTAAGTTTATATTTTCTTGACTAGAAACATATTCTGGTTGGTAACTATTAGACATTTTTAAAATATTAATTATATTACTTATGTTATGAAAATGATGCGAGGTACCTGTAATTTGCGTTACGCAGAAATTTTGGAAAACTTCGGATGTCATAGAATATTCCTGGTTTATGCTGTAGAGACTATCAAAAATTGCAGTGAACACACCTTGTTCACTGCAATTTTTCTTTTTTAGGGTGCTGGTTTTATTGTTCGTCTGCCCGTTTGCATGATTGGCTAGATCTATCATACTTTGAATCCTTTGAGACACACCGTGTCGTCTGAAATAGGTAAATAATTTAAGTATCTGGTTTGCTAAAAATATGTAATTAGTCAGTCCGCGGTATTTCAAATATATTAAGGAATATAAAAAGGGGAATATATTAATTGCTACACAAAAATTAAAAACTCTTACCTCGTAATGCTCCCCGACATATTTGAGTTTTGGCGCGAGCGCTCCGAACGGAATGGCAAGGCATCGCATCCCCGCACACTCCCGGAACGAACGAAGCGCGAGCAACGAAAAACGTGTTTCTAGTTAGGCAGCGTGGGTTAGCGGATACTAAGTTAAGATTAACTAATATTTTTTTGAACAAATTACATGTTAGAAGTAAATAACGCTTTTTTAATGAATTGTTTTGAGAAAATCGCAGTATTGAATACTTGACTAATATACCGTTATGGTGGACTAACTAGAATTAAGGTAAGTTTTTCGTCATAAATAGTTTATAGCGTTGTTTTATTGTGTTTTATGAAAATTGATCCTAAACTATAAACACGTTATACGCCCTTAGCGTATTTGTAGTCAAGAATAATCAATGAATGTGGAAATGAATTTGGAAACTAAGGTACTTATACGTACATCAAGCTAAGAAGTGTGGTATAGTCACTTTTTAGTCAAGAATTTGTTGCATATTTTGCCATTTAACGGTATATCATGTTTTAATATCTCTAAAACTGTAAGTCATAGAGCTATGGTTCTTAGACAGAAAGATAGAGAATTTTAAACTGTAATACTTTGCACTTAAAAGTCAAAATCGACCATTTGAGGGTTAACGAGGTTCTAGTTAAAGGACGGCAGAGCGTACGATATCAATTTACCTTGTGAAAAAAGCCAGGAAGAGAGGTTATTGATATAAATCAAAAACAGTGTAGGATCTAGAATACTACCCTGTGGAACGCCATACTCGACCTGAAGACGATTAATAACATAATTACCGACACGTATACATTGTATACGTTCCGAAAGGTAGCTTTTAAACAACTCTAGTTGTTTACCTCTAACTTCCAATACCTCCAATTTAGAAATCATTTTCGGTACAGAAATAGTGTCAAAGGCTTTTGCTAAGTCCAAAAAAATGGATAAAACTTTTTTCCTTTATCTAAATTTTGACTTATATAATCAATTAGTGTAAATACTGCATCATCTGTTGATTTCCCCCTACGAAAACCAAACTGAGTTGACGAAATAATATTATTATTTTCTAAATAAACAGTGAGCTTATTATTTAAAATTTTACCCAAAATTTTTGACAATGATGGCAAAATACATACAGGTCTGTAGTTCACAGGTAATTTTTTGTCTCCACTTTTGTGAATCGGGCGTATCTCCGACTTTTTGAGAATTGTGGGAAAAATTCCCTTATTCAAACATAAATTAAAAATGTGTTAGTGGCGGAAGTAAAAACTCTTTATGTTCCTTGATAAATATGTTAGAAATACCATCCTAACCAACAGTGGCAGAATTTTTCAAGCTACCTATACATTGACTTATTTCATCCTGAGTAGTGTAGTAAACAAAAGAACTTAATCGCGATTCATTATTCCGCACCGATGATGAATAGTTATTTTGTTTATTTTGGCGAATGTAGGATTTTTCTGCTAATATTTTAGCAACTGTAATGAAATAGTCGTTAATTTCGTTTAGTGAGTTTAAGGATGAATCCGAAATATTTAACAACTCAATAGATGAATTACTGTTTCTGTTTGAAGTATTTAACCTATTTTTTATAAATTTCCACAAGTTTTTATCATCATTTTTAGCGTTACTTATTTCATTTTTTTCATAATTATTTTTTACCTTTTTTAATAGTGTAGTTTTTTTAATAGATAGAGTGATTGAAGAGGAAGGTTTATATGTATAATAACATCCATTAAATAGTGGAGAAATACTGTTATTTTTGAGGTTTCTAATGTGATGTCGTAAATAATTACCTACATTTTTTCCGCTTACATTGCAAACGCAGCCTGAACCCTACAAGACTTATCAAAATAATGTACTAAGTATTGTACTCATTGAAAAGGTCTACAGAAAACTCTGCTAAAGTATATGTCTTTCTCTTATGGATATCCCACAATAACATTTTTTTGTCATTTACTTTTTACGACAAATAATGGCTAATTTTCGAAGCGATTTTAACCAATACAGCATTAATCCTTATCTAATTAAATACCATAAATAGATTGTTCATTTAGTATAGATCCATATGGCCCTTTGCAGCATATGATTTAAATGAATATTTTCGAAGATATTACAGATTTAAAAATTGCGGTACCTACATAGCGTTTGCGGCGGTTCCGGCCGGCTTTTACTCTAAAGTTAACGCGTGCGGGCCACGGGCAGTAATGAATAAATCAAAACTACTGGATCGATTTTAATAATTTTTTCAGTGAATGACACAGTCTATAATTATATTTTATACCTGTGCGAAGCCGGAGCGGGCCGCTAGTGTACAATAAAATACAATTTCTGCCTTATTACATTGACGCCATTATCACATGACGTCGAAATTACCGTTTATAATTTAATTGTATACCTAATTGCAAATGTCAAATATTTGTAGTCTCAGACAAAGGCTATTTTAAATATAAAGTATAAGGAAGTTGTTTTTGAACGAACGTGATGCGTAAAAAAATCTTTTTTCAAATTAGGAATTGAAATATTATCGCGACATCCAACTGAAACAGTCCTTAATAATTTGGACAGACGCTCGAACAATTCGATTAACTTAATTTTACGACTGACAGAGCAGGAATTTATTGACGGACGTAATGTCGACAGCTGACAAAAGTTGATTAAAAGTTTGCAAACAATAAATCTTAATCTGTTCGAATTATATGTAACAGTTTGCAGCTGTTTTATTGTTCTGTATTTAAATTTGAAAACTGTTTGCGATTTAGAAATTTTTAAATACGCAAGTTTTTGGTTTAAATGACTGTAAAAGGTCGTAATAATTATAATTCTTTAGCATATTGACAAAATGACTCAAAGAGTTCCATACCATATTAAAATATTTAACTCTAGTATAATAATTATTTTAAGGTAATAGCAAACGAGGTTTTAACTGAGGTAGGGCATAGCAGGAATTTCCTGCTCAAAATATGGAGCAGCCCGACTGGGGTAGTACCTCGACCTTACAGAAGATCACAGCAAAATAATACTGTTTTCAAGCAGTATTGTGTTCCTGTTGGTAAGTTGACTAGAGCTCCTGGGGGGATTGGGGATTGGGTCGGCAACGCGCTTGCGATGCTTTTGGTGTTGCACGCGTCTATAAGCTACGGTAATCGCTTACCATCAGGTGAGCCGTACGCTTGTTTGCCGACCTTGTGACAAAAAAAAAAAAAAAAAAAAAAAAAAAAACGTAACCGCAAAAACAATATATAATATTATAATATTGAAACTTGGGTAAAATAAATAGCCTAACCAAAGTTCACAGAAAACAGTAAATTTCCCGATATAAATTATTCAAAATGACATTTTCAATAAAACCGAAGTTACCAAAGGAGTCAGAAACTCATAAATCAAACTTTTTATATCTTGCTTGAAACCTTTGCTTTAATATGCGGAACAACAAATCAAAACAAATTTGACTATATGATACACATTCGTTACACATAATAAATGAGAAATTAAATTACGATTAAATACTTTTATACCCATATTTAGAGTCCATAATTTTATTTCAGTTTAATAATAATTATAAAGTTTATAGATAAACTAGTGTTACAAAAATAGGAAATAAAAAAAACCTAAACAAACTGTTATAAAAAATACTTTTATCAAAAACTGAAATTATCAATCTTACGTGATCTAAAAATAAACAAAACAAAGTATGTACATGCTGAAAATAAATGCAAATATATCTGCACAATCCAATTTTAACTAAAATAAACAAACAATGCGTACATCATTCACTTAACAAATAGAATAAGTTTTCTATTATTACCTAACATTCCACTCGGTTCCATTACGTACCGTCCAACTTTTGCTCTAAGATTTTAATAGATATTCAAAACTATTCACGTTGATTTCGTTTTCAGATTGGAGTATTTATCATAATTCCTTTGCTATTTTCTTTTTATTAACTTTATTTGTAGCACTGTTTTAAAAAGTGATTGCTTTTCACATTTTGGCTAGAATATTTAAATTAATACTTAAGACGATTTTTTTTATTGCAGTAAACTTTAAAAGTCTTATCGAATCGTTATTCTACAGATTATATAATACTAGCCGACGCGTGCTCAACCGTTGCGCGTTAATTATTATTTTTGTGATGGAAATTAATATATAGTAAAGTTTTCATCTCCCTCGCATTTCTCATTTCTCCATCTTGATTTAAATATACTATTATTTTTCGCTGAATTTTTGTTCAATAACAATAAAATATATCCTGTATCACTTCTGAACAGTGTAGCTTTCTGTTAGTGAAAGAATTTTCATGATCGAATCAGTATTTGCGAAGATTACCTCCCACAAACAAACAAAGTTAGAAACTTTGCCTTTTTATAATATTAGTATTGATTATTTTTCCTATACTGCTAGTCATCAAACTACTCCAGATTTGAGTAAAATGTTTCCTACTAATGTTAGTATAGAAATTGTTTTAATTTGATATAAGTGATCTCGAATGATGAACATTTAGATTTCAAAACCAATATTTGTAAGAACAAATATCCCGGAGTAGTTGTTGTAAGAGTAGAGTAGATATAATATATTAATTTTATATTAGCTTTTGCCGGTGACTTTGTCTTCGTTGACTAAGTTAAAACAAAGATTGTCCTGAGCAAATGAAAATGATTAATGATGATAATGTAAGGTTTTTAAAATTTTACGATCACTCGCATAGGCACTCGATTTTACCGAAACTACTAGATACTTAATATATTTATAATTTGGGTCCTTCTGAGGTCCTATTAGTAATTTATACTTCAGTAACAAACATCTAAACAAACGAACTATTAGAATTATGATGTTTACATTATTTAAAGTTATAAGTTTCATATCGTTAGAATTTTAATATATTCCTGTTTGCTTTAGCTTGACAAATATTTGTTCAACTTTTCTACATTTCTCTATCAATACTGTGATTTAGTAGCATTATTTTCATGTTATTTCTAATGTTTATAGGTCTAGTAAAATATTCAATTAAAAATGCTCTCTTTGTGCCATGTTCTTTGTTGCATCTACAATACTTTGCTTTTACCGCATTTGTTTGAACAAATGAATTGCTAGTTAAAGAAGAAACGTCAAGAATTTATCAGTTGACCGTTTTACTTTTTCTTTACTTTTAAACGGCTTGTAAAAGGTCGAGCTCGAGTCTGTGAAAGGAAGAGCTTAGAATTTCGCGGCATGGTAAGTATTTAATCAGAAAAGGCTCTAAACTAGTAATCATCTAATTTTATTTACTTTTTATTCAGAATCACATTTTAGATAGAAAATTTTAGTAAGTAAAAAATTAGGTAGTAATATAGCTGATGATTGAAATGAAGATTCAATAGTACTTTATAAGGTAATTTTTGATTTCCGATATTTCTGATCTGATGATGATATTTCCCATTATCTGTATATGTATTTACGTCTGAAATCATCAAATCATTTGATTCAAACGTTAAATAAAGATTGACGGAATTAGAAAACAAAAATAAAGGTGTGTCTCGAGGTTTTCGATACATTACGGATTATTGAATGAATGGTGTTTTTTAACCGACTTCGAAAAAGGAGGAGGTTACTCAATTCGACCGTTTATATATATATACACAACCGATACATAATATCTAATCTCTCTTCTAGTAGCTCGTCTCTAGCAAGATGTTCAATACGGTCCCCGTTTAGACTGCCTATAGATACGGCTGGTATTTCCACCTCTGTAACAAATAAATAATTCGTACCGCCATACACAACGAAGATGAGTGTCGTAAAACAGCTGTGATGGACATTTTTAACCGACTTCAAAAAAGGAGGAGGTTACTCAATTGGACCATATATATATATTATGTATGTTCGGAGATAACTCCGTTTATGAACCGATTTTGATAATTCTTTTTTTGTTGGAAAGAAGATATACCAATTATAGTACCATGATAAGGAGACCATGATCTGATGATGGAATCCCAGAGAAACCGAGGCAAACCCTCGAAAATCGTAGTGACGACTAGTGCGTTTGTTAATTTCTTTCGTCTACTTACGTTGTATTACTTGTCGGTGTAATTGAAGTAGGTTTTTTTTTCGTTTACGAGCAAATTATTTCAACAATAGTACCTTTCGTTAGTATATATAAAACTTAAAATTTCTAAACTCTTAAGCTGAACATCAAACATTCAGTATACATCAAACAATAGACATTTAAATACGGTCTTTATTAAAATTTTATTTTCGCATGAATTTTCTATTCTTTGCATATCTTTTATTCCTTTGATCATTTTTTTTTTGTTCTCTTAGATTTTTCCCTTTGTTAACTAATCTTGAAATAAGTCGGTCTCATTATATTGGTCCAATTAATTCTTTATATTATATTTGAGGTAAAGAATAATTTTGACGGAAACATTTTTTGTGTAAAAATTTTTTGATGATTATAACAAGATCTGTGCAAAGTAAAACTTGTTATTACTAACGTCGTTGTAGTAATTCTTTAATCACTTTCAGCCTATCGCAGTTCAGTGCTGGACATAGGCCTCCACAAGTTCGCGCCAAAAATGGCGTGAACTCGTGTGTTGCCCGTAGTCACCACGCTATGACCGCACCTTAATTAATTATAACAATTTATTCTGTAATAAAACATAACTTTACTAAGAATTCTCAAGTGCTATGCTACAGATTGCGATTAAAAATATATTTATTTTTATAAACTAAAAGGAAAAGTGTATTCTACGAAATTTAACACAAATATGTTTAGCTAAGGGAACAAGCACGAGATATATATATGAATATTGAAAATAGCAAAAGCACAGCTAAGTAGGTATATCTGTAACTTTACATAAAAACAAAAAAAAAATCGTTAGCTAATCGTTGTACTTTTTAGTTAACTAAAAGCCATTGTGTACAAAATGTTATCATATTAAAGCGCTAACCTCGATACCAATCTCATAAAGTCAAAACTGATTGCACTTCCTTTTGAACCCTATAAACTATAACAGGCTACATAAAATCACACTGAGCTCACAAAATATGAGCAATGACCAAAAATATCGACCAATCTTAAAAATAAACATAAAATTTATTTATAAGATTGGTATTGGATTAGTATGTTTATATATACTTTGAAATCATCACAAAAACTTTTATCTTCCTAACCCATATTTTAATTATTATTATTTTAAAATACAATAGCACATTTCATTGTTATGATAATATTCAAATACTCAACCATTTTGTTTCACAACCAAACACACGCGACCGAATAAATATTTGTACAGCCTCAGAATGAACTCCGCAATTGTATTTCAAACCTTGACAGTCAAAATACACACATTCAAACGTTTGATTGCGTTATTAAATTTACGGTATGGTTTGGTTTATATTGTTAAAATAAAATAAATAAAAATAAAAACGAAAATTGAAAATAAGAAATTATAAATTGAACATGAAATTATAAGTTTTTCTTTCGGAAATGAAATCAGTTTTGGTATGAATGATTAGTATAAAGCATACACACACACATACACACATTAGCCTATCGCAGGCCACTTCTGGATATAGGCCTCCACAAGTTCGCACCAAAAATAGCGTGAACCCATATGTCTTGCCTATAGTCATCACGCTGGGCAGGCGGGTTGGTGACCGCAGGGCTAGCTTTGTCGCACCGAAGACGCTCCTGCCCGTCTTCGGTCTGTGTATTTCTAAGCCAGCAGTTGGAAGGTTATCAAAAATTGTTTATGGTACCGTTGTTTATATTCATATTTATTATTTTTACCAACCCTAAAATATATTTTTTAAGTTCTATGTCAATAAATATTTAACACTAGCTTTTACCCGCGGCTTCTCTCGAATTGAATTTTTTTTTAATAAAAAGTATCCTATGTTACTTCTAATACCTCCAAGAATATGTGTACAAAGTTTACGATGATCGGTTATGTAGTTTTCGCGTGAAAGCGTAACAAACAAACATACATTTATATTTATAATATTAGTAGGGATATGAATTGGTAGTTTTCGAATATTTTTATCGCACATGTTGAAAGTGTAACAAAGCCTTAACATCGAATAGGTCATGAATAATAAAATTAATTTCTTTTTTTAATTTCATCAAATACTTAAATTAAACGCATATGCACATTTTATCTATAGTTAAGTAAACTTTGCTACAAAACATACACATTATAAATTATATGATTTATAGACAACATTGACAAAATCAGCTATTTGCTTTAATATCACCTGGCTTGTTAGGGAGCATCCATTAATTACGTGAGCTCAGAATGGGGGGTTCAATGAAATCTCATCAAAACTCATTTAAGCTGAGGGGGGTATAATCGAAAATCTTACATCAACTTCAAAAAATATAAGATATTATAGATTAAAAAAAATTGAGTGTTCATTTTGCCGGCTAAAATAAATCTCATGGCTATTAAAACAATTTGTTTTTTTGCTTTGTATATTATTTAATTTTAATAAATTAACTATAGTATACTTGAACAGTTTATTATTTCGCATTAATCTCTATTATATTTAGCGTCAATCTCACGTAGGGGAAGGGGGATCATGGTAAATCTCACTAAATCTCACCTAATGGGGGTTAGGGGTCTAAACTGGTCGAAAAATAGCTCATGTAATTAATGAATGCCCCCTTAGTCCTTACAAATATTTCATTAGAATACTATAACATTAATTTCATTGATCATGTGCTAAAAGGAGAGACGTATAAAGTATCTACTAATAACGGAAATATAAGTTGGAATTAATGACATGACAAAAAACGATATTTAATAAAATACCTATAAATTTTCACATAGTACATCGATAAATTATTTATGAGATATTAACAAGAACTTTACGATGTCTCGATAAATTTAGTGGTCATAACTAAACAGTTAAATCTTGAAACTGTAGTGTGGACGCATTAAAACGTATGTTTGTATATCCGCTATCCATCAGTTTGGCCGTATACTTGTTTGCCTCCCCTGAAGTATTATACAAATAAAAACATACTGTATACATACAATGATATATGTATATGATATACTAGCTGTGCCCGCGACTTCGTCCGCGTGGAATTTAACTAAAAGTTATTGTTCAGTTCGCAGAGTTACAAAATAAATAAATTTCTAAAATAAAAGTAGCCTAAGCTACTCCTTATCGTTTCAGAGATTAGCTGGAACAAACAGACACACAGACAGACAAAAATTGTAAAAAATGTTATTTTGGTATATTTACCGTGTATACATCCATAAGTATTTAGTAAAAAATGGTTATTTTAATATTACAAACAGACACTCCAATTTTATTTATTTGTATAGGATACGTGAAATAACTTCTTTATATACGTCTCGTCCAGTTTAGAGCTGTTGGACTATACAAAGTACGAGTACAAAGAAAACAATTTTCAAACGTTCGTAACATTGATTTCTTTATTATTCACCTTTAAATACATGTCGCAAATATTTGGTCAGAGTATGGTTTATTATACGGAACGGTTTTAAAAGAATCAAGGGAAACCACAAAAATTCCAAAACGTAAGTCATGTGAATGATTAATATATTCCATTAGTTTTCAGACCTTCTTCAATGAGGTGTTCGTTGAAAACACCTACGTAAATTCAGTCAATTTTGATTGACTAAAAATAACCTTACATTTGTTGGATAAACTATTATGAATTTAACAATATTTTGCAATGAAATGTTTAATATAAAAAAAATCCACAATCATGAACAAAATAGAAAACAACATGCGCTTTGACACATAATATAAGCCACTCCCATGCACAGGTAACACAATATCGGTATAGTACGAAAGACACAAAAGCACAAATATGTAGTTGCTGTGACGACTAGTTCATTAAAAGAGTATATTTTTTTCGCTCGTCTACCAGTACAGATATCTTGTTCTTTGTAGGCTGAAATAAAATGTAAAATTAAAAAAAAATAGTAACTATGCGTATGTCAATGAGTATGTACAAAAAAACGAGATAACTTTAGTCCTTACGACTGAAGTAAAACTTCTTTAGCAATAGGCCTGCACAATAGCTCTGAACTGTGTCTTATATATATATATATATATATATATATATATAAGAAATATAAATTAGAGAAAAAGAGAGAAATAAAATGTGTGTGCTCGTACCTCTCTCTCTTACTCCATTCGCCTTATATTCGAAAATACCACGAGAGAAGTAAGGGAAATATTTTTTTATATATTTTTACGTCTTATAAAAATAAACATTAAACAAGAACAAATATAAACCACTTACTCGGCATGATGACTTTACGTACTTTTAAATTTAAAAAAATATATTTTATTTTGTTACATTTCCTTTTTTTAATTTTGATTTATTAATAAATTCTAAGCGATCTTAGAATGACATTTTTTCTGACAAAATTTGACGGTTGATTTAGGATTGATAGATATTTAAATTTCATATCTTTAGCATGAAGATTTTAGTCTAAGTGTGTATAGAAATAAGGCTCCTAAAAATATGAGTCATAGATCACTTGATCGGGAATCACGTTTAATAAAACGAGTCGGACGCATTTTCTTGCACGCAAAAAATGCAAAAGTTTTCAACAAATATGTTACAAAAAAAGGAATTTCGTTTTTTGTTAATAACTCCAAAACTGTTAACATTTAAGGAAATAAAAAAAGGTTCTTAAAGAAAAGAAAATTCCAATACAAAGGTTTGACTCCCGGCGATCTTTCTTACTTATAATTTTAAATTAACGCTGAAAATAAGTCTAACCGTGGCCGCTAACGCATGCGCGCGCCGCCGCCCAAGCGAATAAATTCCCACTTTTTTTTACGTATTCCATATTAACTGTAAAAAAATTAAAAAAAAATCTGGTGTAAAAAAAGTCTTTTATATATAACATAACAATGTTTAAGATCAAACAAGAACCCTTTAATTTAATATTTCAATATAACTTTTAATATAAAGCAAAGCTTAAAATATTAGGTCGAGGAAAAATTTTCTTCGTATTTTATACAGGTGCTGTGTGGCTACGGCACCAAAGAATATAGCCACCCCCATTCTTCCCGTGGGTGTCGTAAGAGGTGACTAAGGGATAACAAGGTTCCACTACAACTTTGGAACTTAAGAAGCAGACACAGGCCAAAGACGGGCTGCAGCGTCTTAGGTGCGACAAAGCTAGCCCTGCGGTCACCAGTCCGCCTGCCCAGCGTGGTGACTATGGGCAACACACATGAGTTCACGCATTTTTGGCGCGAATTTGTGGAGGCCTATGTCCAGCAGTGGACTGCAATAGGTTGGAATGATGATGATGATGATGATGATTTTATACAGAAATTCAAGGTAAGGTTTTACAAAAATTATTTACATTGATTATAATATATATCTACAATTTTATTCGATAGCTTGCCGCAATCTTGTAGATAGTGACAGGGTTCCGTTGCTGTAAAAAACGCTTAAACTAATTTTATACTACTCTTACTGACACTGCAACATGTCACAGATACAGGAAGTCACATGTATCCCATTTTTAAAGTAAAACTTTAAAATTTACCGAATTTCTTCGTTGAATTAACCCATTTTAATGGAGAGAAAAATAAATGTAAAGTAGCGGGAAACTGTTTTTTTACTTTTTGATTTCATTTTGCAAACGTCACCACATATTTTTCAATATCATGGTATGATAAGGTGAAAAACCACTTACAAACAATCCAACCAAAAAGATTTTATTTCAACTTTCTACTAGAATATAATATCTTTTCCCCGACCTATTAGTACTCGTAAGTCAGTAACAGTGCTCCTTCCTTTTGAAGGAGGATACGGAAATAATATTGAATAACCTGCCCTTCCACTGCACATTTCCGGAGATGCCTTATTTACCCCGACATATGCCGATCTCCTTATAATTATTTGATTTACAATTGAAAACATGAAAGGCAAATATGATTACTACGTCTGTGTGTGTGTAGACTTTTACCGAAAAAAGTATTAAATATAAAAAGTAAAAATAAAAGTATTTAATATAGTCGTTCGTAATGCACAACAGCTTGTAAATTCTTAGCTATGGTAAAATTTGTTCAAAATTGATACATTTTTTTTTTGTTAACAAACGGTATTACAACAATCTATAAAATAACTAGCTGACCTCGAATACGTTGTTTTGCCATATATGTTATTAGCCCCCTCAACCCCCCCCCCCCTCCTTTATAACTTAGGGATATGAAAAACAGATGTTGGCCGATTCTCAGACCTACCCGATATGTACACAAAAATTCATAAAAATTGGTCCAGCCGTTTCGGAGGAGTATTGTAACTAAGATTGTGACACGAGAATTTTATGTATTATTTTTATTCATTACAGCCTATACAGTCCACTGCTGGACATAGGCCTCCACAAGTTGACGCCAAAAATAACGTGAACTCATGTGTTTTGCCCATAGTCACCACGCTGGGCAGGCGGGTTGGTGACCGCAGTACTGGCTTTGTCGCACCGAAGACGCTGCTGCCCGTCTTCGGCCTGTGTATTTCAAAGCCAGCAGTTGGATGGTTATCCCGCCATCGGTCGGCTTTTTAAGATCCAAGGTGGTTGTGGAACCTTGTTATCCCTTAGTCGCCTCTTACGACACCCACGGGAAGAGAGGGGGTGACTAAATTCTTTAGTGCCGTAGCCACACAGCACAGTATTATTTTTATTATTGAACCAAAAATCGTGTCTGATATTACAATAGTAAATATAGCATTAAACATAAAATGGTCAATAATACATAAGCCATATCTGACAACATGTTCCAGAATGAGAGGTTCTTAGTAGGCATTCACGGTCATCGATAAAAGTAACAGAATAGTCATCATCCGACTGTTGGACAAAAAAAAACTTTCAGTACATATTTGTCACCTTATTTAAGTGTTACTATGATTTTGAATTTATATATCATATTAAATATTCTGTTAGCTGATAGACATCTATTTTAACATCGAACATATTATTTACGTAAAAATATTTGTAGGTAATCTTACTATTACGAGAGCAAAGAGTTTCGCTCTTAGATTAAAAACATTTAATTAGTCTTTCTATTGGAAATTATTACAATATACTTTAAAGGAATATAAAACATCCTACAAGGATTGCTAGAAATGCAGTGAACCATTACACAGCACCTTTCTATAAGCCTCACAAGAGCCTGAAATGATGTGTTTACGTAAAAAAGATTTGCAAGGATAACAGTTCTGTCCTAATAATAAGAACAACTTTTTAAAACTGACGCGTAAAATAAATCTCTACAAATATATAAAATTTAAGTGTCTGTTTGTAATTTTTACAATTTTTTGTCTGTCTGTCTGTCTGTTTATCTGTTTGTTCCGGCTAATCTCTGAAACGGCTGGACTGATTTTGACGGGACTTTTACTGGTAGATACCTAATGTAATAAGGAGTAACTTAGGCTGCTTTTATTTTAGAATTTAATTTATTTTATCGCTGCGAACTGGATAATAACTTGTTTGTTAAATTCCACGCGGACGAAGTCGCAGGCACAGCTAGTATTAAATAATTTACAAAAACTTATGTGAAGAAGTTACAAAATTTCTAATGAAGTTATTGATCTCATTAGATTTTCATCTATCACACATCTACAATTAAGTAGTAATTATGTTAATAGAATAGGTTATGCCCTGCCGGATACCGAGCATACACAAGTCGTAGCACGCTTAAGTCTAACTTAATGAAACAAATATTAAACAGATGATTTGAAATTAATGTTGTATATGTTTTGCAGAATACGAAATAAGAATTCTTCATCTTTATTTATAAAACATGACGTGAAAACGTGACGTGAATTCTTAGAATATTTTAAAAATAATGATCTAATAGTTACATCTAGCGCTACAATAATTTATTACGCGTAAACACCACTTAAACACTACAAAGTCTGTGTATAATAAATCCATAGACCTGTATATAAAAATCATACGTTATTATGCTTTAAAATGAACGACAAAAAGTAATTTATTTGTAAATACATTCACAAAATAATTCTCTTTTAAAATATTTTATCATTTAAAAAAATAACTAATTCATGTCGATTCTAAGGATTCGGTTCTTCGTAGGCGATTGTCATTTTAAAATTCCAGATATTTCGGCGACGTTGCATTCACTAGAGATCGTGGCGTCTACAACGTCGCTGAAATATCTTCGTATCTAGTCGTTAGTCCTGTAGAATTGAATATATTCGTAATGACCGTGAAAGCTTAGACACATGACGAAGTCCTGTGATTTTTTTTAATTCTTAAATAGACTTTAAATTACAATCTTCTGTAATAATTTAAACGATGTTTATACGAATTCTATTACTAATAAGCAAATTGATAATAGTGAAAACAGACGTAATTGAGGGTAGATAGAAAATTATTACTATTGTAGATATTGTATTATTATTAGACAATACATAATTTCTTCATCAAAAAAAAAACACTAATATCTTAATATTATTAAAGTCGTGCTTGCAGCACATCTTAAAAAATGTTAATAAATAGATTATTAATATCGACTTTTTTTATTAAATCGAATACGTTCATTTAAGTTATTTTGGTTCAGTTCAACAAATGAATAATAAACAACACATGAAATATTTGGATTTGCTTGCTTTACTTGCCCACAAACTTCAGTAAAGAATCATAACATCTTTACGCTGAGTTATCTGTACTAATATTTTAGGTCTAAGAATTTCTTTTTTTTTAGCACGCTTGTTAGGCCAGTATGATTTTAATTCTAACGGACGAATACATGGAGAGGCCTAAGTCCAGCAGTGGATTACAATAGGCTGAACCGACTGAACAAATACATATTTACAATCCGGTAAACAACCGAATATCGAATTATCAGTTCGGAGTTCAATTGTATATATAAAGTATTCAGGGATTCACGTAAAATATTCAAAGAGTTTCGCTAGATCTTGTTTTTCTTTTTAAGTAGGGTCCAGTTACAGATATAAACACAATTTAAAAAACACTTATTCAAACAAAATTCGGGTCATTTCGGGTAATTTTTAAGTATAAACGCGATTTGAAAAGATGTTAAGCTTAGGCAAACTAAATTAGGTAGTTTTTTTTTAGAAAGTTGTTCATGAACACACCATTTTAGATTTATAGAAACGAACAACAAGATACGAAAGCAAAATATGAAATAATATGAATATTATGATAAAAATAAAAAAAGTATTGAAGCTTATATTTCTACATAAATAAATAAACATCTTTAATATATATACGCTGCGATAGGCATCTTTATACTTGTGCTTATATGTTCGACTGGTATAGCAACATATATTTCTTTCGAAAATATAAGTATATAAATGAATAAATCTATTAAATCAAATCTACAACCTCGTAGCTGAGACCAGAGTTACTGTAAATTATGCCAACGGGCTAGTTATATCATACAAATGACTCTCGTCCCTTTTGTCGACGACTTGTGGTGCATTTGATACAGCCGCTGATAGATACGCTAGCTGTCGCGGGTTTTGTACCCGCTCATAAACAATGTTTGTTTAGAATATACAGATGTTTTTTTGTGACCGGACATTTGTGCTTATCACCAACCCGCCTGCCCAGCGTGGTGACTATGGGCAAAACACATGAGTTCACGCTAGTTTCTCAATATACCTTTGAGAACAGGAGATCCGAGCACTATTAAACATTACGATTCAGTTTGCAACATTCCACTGCTGTCGGACCTAAATTCACTATGTCACTATGTCAGTCATCAACCCGCCTGCCCAGCGTGGTGACTATGGGCAAAACACATGAGTTCACGCTATTTTTGGCGTAAACTTGTGGAGGCCTATGTCCAGCAGTGGACTGTAAAGGCTGCAATGATGATGATGATGAATGATTTGTGCTTATATGGTTTGTGTTTTCGAGACCCAATACATAATTTTTTAAATACTACTGAGGTCTGTTAAGTAAGGGAGCTTAAACAAAAACAGACAGGAGAGACGTTCCACGTGTAGCAAAACTATGATGATTTCCATTGAAAACTATCGTGGTTTATCAAAATAAATCACGAAAAATCCATGTCTAATCTGCGAACAAATGAACTCATCTCAACAGCTCACATTTACTTTAATATATTATTGTAATTTCTCACACAAAAATAAAATACGATAATTCATTCAAAACTTTAGTAAAATTAAATTATATTATTTTTTATAAATTTAAATCGATTTTTACCAACTGTGGCGCGAACTTGGGGAGGCCTATGTCCAGCAGTGGACTGCGATAGGCTGAAGTGTGTTACCAACTGTTTTTATTCGAAAGATAAATTCTACTAAAATAAATGAAAAATAGGTCAATTATGTTTCGTAAATCTTGTTGCTTTAAAATATTTTTTACACCAGAAATATTTAAACTACGCACGCCTGGAATCCGTTATCTATTTTTGACTTTGAAACGTCCACAAATGTGGTACATTCAAAAATAGCTTGTCACACGTTCAACTCATTTTGACATTTAGCTACTACGGAATCACAAAAAGGTTTTAAAACACTGTTAAATTAATCTTTCGGCTTTGTATGACTGTTAGTACTAATTTGTCAGAGTTAAGTGGTGTCGTGTTGTTATCATTGCAAATATATTGTTGCGATATTTTATATTTTTAATGAGATAATTATAAACTATATTTTATATTTTGCTTCTTTTATATGAGAAATGAGTGTAACTTATAATTTTAAATCTAAATATTTTTTGTACTGTTTTAATAAGATTATTAGTATTTCAATGTCACATTATATATATTTATTAATTTACGCTTTTTTGCACACCATCACAAAATGTAACAAAAATTTAATTAAGGAAACAAAAAAAAAAGTTGCACTAGTTGCAACAGCCGGCCTTATCGCTAAAGCAGCGATTTCTTCCAGGCACCCTTTGGGCAGAGGACTACAATTGATTGTTAGTGGAGATAGGGGCGCAAAATATATAGGTACTATCAGACTTAAACATAAATACATAAACATTAATTTCGCTGCACTATTTCTTTTTGGATAGTTTTATATGAACTAACTCAGCTAAATTGAAATCATTAGTATCGTACGATTAGTTTTGCACGTTAATCACCTACAAGAACAATTCAAAGTGTTCGAGATATTTATAGCTTGTAAGATATTCTTACACACAGTTAAAGTCGAACACTCTGTTAAAGTTTTTTAATACACTCGCCCCAATATTACTAGAACGGTTACGGAATGCAAAGAAGTTAAGAACAGAATACAAATTTTTTCTCTATTCTTACGGTTGACTTTTTACAACTTTGTGCCCAGTTTATATACCCTTATTACGCACTCTACCATATTATGTTATATTGTCGCGCTGACTTTAAATACTCGTAGCAATGTACAATAAATTTAACGGTAGTTATCGAAAATTTAACCTCTAATTCAAACAAATTAAACTTTTCCAATAGTATTTTTATACTAAGTTTTAGTGTACGAAGGACTTTATTAAAACATCGACTACTAGCACAGTTTTAAAACTATAAGTTTCCAAAACAACAAATAAAAGAACTATAAAGAAATCAAAGTAAAGTAGGAGTCGTATAATTGTCTTAATAAAACTCAAATACTGACTGACACACAACGCATGGTTGGGATCTAAAAGTTTATTACAGGTGTTCCGTGTAAAGAACTATGAAATAAAAAAGAGAAAAAACCTTTGTAATAGAGTTCATAACTTTTTTTTTGTATGGTTTGCAATGTATTGTGGAAAATTGTTTGTTTTAGTTTTATTTGAATTAAAACGATTCTAATTTTTTCTTAAGCATTGTACTATAAAAATATTTTCAAATTTCACGCGATACCCACTTCACATAGTAAGATATATGCGCTAATAATTTTTTGTTATTACTAAACTATTAAATAACAAACTTCATGTCACACGTGAATCATAAGGAGGGCGCACTGAAAATATTAATTTGGAGTAACATGCTGAATGAGACTCATTTTCGAGCACTAACACACGTAAACAAAATGTTCAAAAAATAAAAAATTCGTTCTTTGTTTCCACTTTTTTCATTTCTTATGAAGTTTAATTTTTCCATTATATATGTTGTATGTTAGAGGGAGAGAAATCTTTAAGTTCTAATTGTCTACATAATAAAATATGAAAATTTTAAATTTCTAGAGAATGTTGAATTTCACGGGTAAAACGGCGCGGCTTAGCTAGTGTGTTTCTATTATAATTTATTTTAATCTTTGCACGTGTTTTATTAGTCTAAGATTTTGCGTTCTGTTTAGCTATTCGCTTAGATGTACTGTGATGTATTACGCTGAAAGTTAAGTCAATGGAGAGAAAATAACATAAATTTTATTTTGTTTTAGTTAAGCTTTTCTGAAAATTTATTTTAATGAAGTCTGGTGCTACAAACATAAACTTTACTGACCTTCGATCTTAAAAAAAATGCGTAAAAATATTTATTCTTTACACTTTTTGTATACATTGCGCAAATTGTGATTTGCCTAAATAATTATAAGAATAGTAATAAAATTCCTACTATTAGTTCACAATATCGTTACAGTGACTAATTTCATTTATTGAATACAATTATAATTTTAAATTTTCATATTTTTAAAAATTTCAGTTCTATTTTCAGTAATAAAATTTCATTCATCATCATTCATTTTTGTTTTATATGAAATAATTGACATCAATGGAAATTGACTTATTTTTTTATATATATAATTATATATATATTACTTGTTTAGATATTACTAGTGCTCGCCCAGTGGTCGAAATTCGACCATAATTAAAAATTTAAATTAAAGAAAACCAAAAAAGTATACAGATTAAGAACTTTTTTTAATTTTTCAATTTGACTACAAACTTTGACAATCAACAGAGTATAATATGCGTGTGTGCCAAATACATGATAGTGTGTAATTTTTTTTTTATTGATTTAATATATTTTTATGCATAATTTTAAAAATATATTAGCATTCTGCACTCCTTCTCTCTACAAACTATAAGTGTGCGAAATTCCATACTCCTCCGTCCGCGCAATTTTCGTCAAAAGGGTTACAAAGTTTTTGCTTCACGTATTATAATATATCGATTAACGTACCTGAGTCAATAACGCTTTGTAAACAAAATTAAAAGCAAACTATCGCACCTACTGACGCATACGTACTACTACTGATGTATACCTAATCACGTTTCGGAACTTTTGTTTGTGAATGCATGATAATAGCTTGTTACAAGCCTTAAAGCTACTGAAGTAGATATATTTTGATTGCCGTGATACACAATAAAAACATTTATTTATTTATTTATTATTGTTTAGTACAATTCCACAGCTTATTATTTCCAGGATGCGCTTCTGAATAATCAGCTCTTTTCAATAATCATTCAATCATCTAATCAATTTAGAAACTACACCACAGACAGATATAATATTAATAAAAATATTTTTAAACTACACACAAAGATGCAGCCGACCGTACAGTCGTCGGTTCCTTAGGTTAGCAAATTAATGCTTGTATTATAGTTAACTGCCGGCTGATATAAATAAATATTTTTTATATACGTTAAATTAAAAAAAGTGGATTTTATTTAAATAAATTAATATGTCTACATTATACCCAGAATGGTGGCGAAAATCGCATCACAACCCATGGAATTGAAAGCATGCTAAACTTCGTCAAGGAGTTAGTCAACAGTTAGGTTTAAAATAAAAAAAAAGTATTGCTGACATTCGTAATAAAAGAGTAATAAAAAAACTAATAAACTCGCCTTTTTTACAATTTAATGATTTATTGCGCAATCAAGTTTTATAAACAAATATATTTAGAAGTGATTCTTTTCAACATAATTGGAACCAAAGCGAGAGACGTGACAGGAAAATTAATAGACATTTAGGTACTCACGTGAAAATTATGTCTTAACCAGTTATTTATAAATTCCTGAAAACGTGACTCACAGATTCCGAAATAAAATCATTGCTAATATACTTCTATTATAATAATAATAGATACGTTTTAGAGGTAATAAAAACTATTTATTATCTGTCAAAGCACGCTTTTGATGTAACTTCTTTATATATTAGAGTATATAATAGTTTAGTGTGTTTTGTCCGGTGTAAATACTCGCGTAATATTATTTACTTGTAATATAAATTAATAGTGTAAAAAGAGTAATAAAAGTCAGAAGTTTTTTTACTAACATTTCGAATTGTTTAATTCATTTATAACTAACTTACAGTATGTAAATATATTTTTACTTGTAAGTATCTTCAGAGCTTTCGATTAGATGGCGATGAAGTGCAATCCATATGAATCGCTTTAGCTAAATAGGTGATAGCAAATCTATACAAATAAATAAAATTCGAATGTCTGTTTGTAATATTAAAATAACTCCTTTTTAATAAATGCATATGAATGTATCAGCTCCGCAGCTCAGCCTATTGCAGTCTACTGCTGGACATAGGCCTTCCCATGGATGTATACACGGTACATATACCAAAATAACATTTTTCACAATTTTTGTCAGTCTGTCTGTTTATCTGTTTGTTCCTGATAATCTCTGAAACGGCTGGACCGATTTTTACGGGACTTTCTATTTATTTATTATTTATTTATTTATTTATTTGGAGAACGGTACAGAAACAATTACAGAATAACATCGTAGCATAAAACAGAAAAAAAATAGATACAAATTGTCCCCTCTATGTCTCACTAAGAACATAGGGATAAGATTTACAGCAAGGACAGTAATGATGATTAGTTTTTACTATTATAGTCTAGAGCTAATGAAAACACCAAGGCAACTAATTGATCTAACTAAATAGCTTCCTAACTTTAGTTTTAAAAAGATGCCGGGAGCACGAGAACATGTCTATATCATTAAATAAACTATTGTGTAGGACACACATTCTGTAAAGTGGCGCGCGTTGACCTATATTTGTTCTAGTTAATTCTATATGGAAAAGGTTTTTAGACCGAGTTGGTTTAGCTGGAGCTCGAAAATACAGTTCTGCAAGAAGTTGTGGTGCGTTTATTTCACCCATGCAAATATGTCTGAGGGTAAGTGCATCAGTCATCGAACGTCTATCGCTAAGAGAAATCATGCTGTATCTATCTAATAATTCATCATAAGAGCACCTTGGGGAATGAATACGGTAGTTGAGGATACGTAAAAACTTTTTTTGTACAAGTTCTAGGCGATTTTTGTATGTATCGTAGTATGGGTTCCAAATGGGGGATAAATACTCAAGTTGTGAGCGCACTAAACTTTTGTAAAGACACATAAATGTTTCTTCTCGCCTAAAAGATTTCGTGATGCGGCAGATAAAACCTAACATGCGGTAAGATTTTTTTATTATATGATCAATGTGTGTATCAAGCGTAAGCTTTGTATCCAGATAAACACCTAAGTCACGAATCGACGGTTCAGTATCGAGCATATGATCTCCCAGCAAAAAGGTGGATGGTATTATGTTTTTATTTCTTGAAAATCGAATATGTTTGCACTTGCTATAGGCTAAAAATAGTTTATTGGCTCTACAGTATTCATTTAGTCTATCCAAGTCTTCCTGCATCAAACAGATATCATTATTGTTTGTTACGGTGGAGTATATTTTTAAATCGTCTGCGTATAAAAGAAACTTTGAATGTTTAAAGCAAGGCGAGATGTCATTAATAAATAAAGTGAATAGTAATGGACCCAATATCGATCCCTGTGGGATACCGGATGTCACAAGTGCAGGAGAAGATGCGTATCCATTCATGACGACAACCTGGGTACGATTTTCTAAGTACGAAGAGAGCCACCGAAGGAGATTACCTTTAATGCCATTGTACGATAACTTTCTTAAGAGCAAAAGATGATCCACCTTGTCAAACGCTTTTTTATAATCAGTGTATATAGCTTCAACTTGGCCCTTTTTGTCTAAATTTTTAAATATGTAATTTGTGAAAACTAATAGATTTGACAAGGTAGATCGCCCCCTAACGAATCCGTGCTGCTCCTCGATAATAGTATGCTTAAGCTTCGATGATATGAAATTGTGAACTAGTTTCTCAAACACCTTCGGAATAGTTGATAGGATGGATATTGGCCGATAATTTGGTATTTCATTTTTCGAACCCGATTTAAATATAGGCGTTATAAAAACCCTTTTCCATTGGCTTGGAAATACACCTTTTCTGAGGCAGTTATTAAAAATCATTTCAAGCGGAAAAGAGACATTTTTACTAACTCTTTTTAAGAATATAGGTGCTATGTTATCGGGGCCAGGCCCTTTGCTAGGATCTATATCTTTTAGTGCTTTATAAATGTCAAGTTGAGGTAGATAAAGTTGATTCAAACATATGAGGGTCTCATTAGTATCTAATGTGTCAGAAATTTTGTAAGCTTCTAGATTTACTGGCTCAAAAACTGATTGAAAATACTGAGAAAACATACTACAAATTATGCTTGGATTACTAGATGTACAATTGTTAAGTTTCATGGTTTTTGGATATCCTGAGTTAGTTTCTTTTAAATCAGAGGTGTATTTCCAAAACAACTTTATATTGTCTTTAAGAGACTTTTCTATATTTTCAATATATAGATTGTAGCAGTTCCTAATTAGTAGTTTGACTCGCTTCCGCAGTAAATCAAATTCTTGATAATCTCTTAATGAACCGTAAGTTTTCCAACGCATCCATACCTTAGTTTTTCGCCTAAGTGTAGAAATTAAACTTTTAGAAAACCAGTTCGGATAGCGAGGGGGTTTTGATTTTGTCTGGGGCACATGTTTCTCAATTATGTCATTTAAGAGATTGTAAAATTTGTCAACAGCTAATTCGGGAGACAGATTGGCGAGTTCCGATGTCCAGTTTATATTACAAAGATCCTTGTTAATGAGTTCGTAGTCAGCCTTAAAGAAGTTTCTCTTAATTTTGTGGTCGTTGAAGGTTGACATATGAGGTTCCCTATTGCACGCTGAATGTAATATTTCGAGTGGAGGGTGGTGAGGAACAAGGTTGAGTAGCGGATCTTCTGCAGTGTTAACAGTTATGTGTCTGCTGGTACTAAAAACGAGATCTAGTGTTCTGCTGTTCTCATTTAGAATAGTATTAAATTGATGCAAGTTTAATAAGGCCATAGTGTAAGTTAATAATTTGGATATGTCAGTATCGGACACAACTGGGTGTGATGACGGACAATCAGACAGCCATTTAAGGTAAGGTAGATTAAAGTCTCCTATTATCATCAAATTTGAAAAATGTCCATTCAAATAAACATCATGCAGTTTACAGAAAAACCTATCAAACATAGTGCTTTTGGATGCTGGTGGTATGTAGCATGCGCACAAAAGTAAGTCAGAGTAGCAAGGGAAATGTAAGTAAATTTCCTCTATATTATTAGCCTCAAGGTCAAACCTTCTTAGTACATTAATGTTTTTTTTAACTAAAATCAACAGGCCTCCACCTCCTTTTTTATCCGTGAGATTAAGATTTCTGTCTCGACGGAACATTAAGTAGCTATCGGTCTTTATTTCAGAGTCAAAAACAGCAGAAGAAAGCCAAGTTTCGACTAGGATAATTACATCGTACTCACAGGTAAGTAAATTTAATTTCAATTGAGTAATTTTAGTTTTCAAGCCACCACAGTTTTGATAGAATATTAATAGATTATCTAAATGCATTATTAAAAGAAGAGTAATATATTATATAAGCTATAGTATGTAAGTAAGTTTTGTGTAACGTTTTCGTGCTCCCTGACATCAACACTATACAACGACAAGTACAACAGAGACAGAAATAAATATCAAAAAAATGTGTAAAGCTCAGAACAATATTATGATGATTATGTGTATACGCACAAAGCAGCATCGCCCAGAGTCACAATATTTTCTTTAAATCACTACTACATCGGATATGTACCACTCGCGCTTCGTCACTTTTCCTTAATAGAATGCAATGATTTTTCACCCAAATGTACTTATAATTTTTAGCCTTTGCGTGCTGCCTAGCGGTGCTAAATAACAATTTATTTTTGAGCGTTAAATGTTCGTTTATATAAAAGCGGGCATCCTGATTCGTAGCAGTGGCGGCGACAGACATGGGCGGGCCGAGAAGTGAAGCCACGGTGAGAGAGCGGCGCGCGCGCGCAGCGGCAATCACATCATCGCGCAGCCGGCGTGTACTAAGTTGAAGTACAATATTTTTTGGACGGTTGCTAGGTTTGCCGGGGGCTACCCGATGGACGGACCGAATGTCGCTTTCTTTAATGTCAATACCAATTAACTTTCCTATTTGGATAGATAAATGAACGAGATTTTCAGCCTTTTTCTCGGGAATATTTTGTATTTCCACATTACAGCTGCGAGAAACCTGGTCTAGGTCATCAAATTTAGCCTGTAAACATTCCAGGTCCGTGCGCAATTGACTGTTCTCCTGCATCACATCATTGAAATTTGATTGTGAAGACGACATAGATGTTATTGTATGTTCTAATTCAATTATTCGTGTTTCTGATGCAGCCAAACGCGATTCTAGGCTTTCGATGTCCTGCTTGATCGACGAAGATACTTCCTGAATCGCAACCTGAAGGTCAGCACGCCATTGCTGCCTTAATGTTTCGAATTTGGCATCAAAGTATTGCATAAGTGCTTGCGATTGCGGGTCGACATTTAAATTATTTAGTGCCGTCGGTTGTGTCTTAGGAGAGTGAGTTCCGGATGACGTACCATGTTTTTTGGACTTACAGTTTTGGCATTTCCATTTCATTTTGTTCATGGGTAATATTTTTTTAAATTCGATCTCGGTGAAATCTGCGCATTGGTAGTGCAAACATATGTTGCATGTTGCGCATTTCAACATTTCCTTATCATTAATGTATCTGTTACACTTGCCACAATCCATTGCAAGGCCAAAAAAGGAGTAAAATTATAATCATACAAATATAATATGATCAGCTGATCAATTACTGTCGGTAGTGTGACAAAACAATCCACGTATCGACACACCAAAATTGACCTATTGCGCGTAGCAATAAGACCTCTTTTCCGAAGACACTTCTCCACTTGCAATTTATGATAAAAATGTCGTGGTTTAAGAATGCTTTATTTTCCAATTTTTAAGCACTATCACTTATTATATTACACTATTTTTACACTTAAGTCACTATTACGTATCTATATTACAGATTAGAAGCAGAATATTACTTTAATAAAGACTAAGAATATTTTATTTACAACGAAACGAGACAGATGAACGAACTAGCAGATAGCTGATGTAGTAAGGAGTAACTTAGTACTAAACTACTTTTATTTTATATTTTTTTATAACTCTGTGAATTAAACAATAACTATTTTGTTAAATTCCACGTAGACGTCGCGGGCATAGTACTTCATATAACTGAAATTTTAAAAAAGGAACTATCGCCTAGATGCACGTGGATGTATTTGTAGATAGTAAAAAATATGTTAAAGTTTTTCTTGTTTTACAACTATAATTGAAATAAGAGTGTAAATTAAAAATATGATAAAATTATTATTATAACCAAGCATTAAAATTAATTAAATATTATAATTTATCAATGAATATTGTCTGTACTCTTAAATACTTTGGCGCCTTGCTGTATTCGTGCCAAAATTTCGGGTAAAGATATCCGACTTTGTTTAAAATTATATGGTTTTCTAAACTTTAGAAGTAACTATTAAAATTATGAAAATTATCGTATAAACGCGAATCGTAGTATGATTTTTGTTTAAAATTTTAATTATTACTTTATTTTAAGTCGAAATGTTATATAAAATAACTTTTAATTTTAACCTTCCTTAAATTTTCGAATAATCTGACTGGGAAAGTAACTTATGTAGCCAGACAACAGAAGATTACAGCAAAATAATCCTGGCCTCAAGTAGTTTTGTGTTCCTTTTCTGTAAAAGGATTTACGGAAACTGGGATACTGAGGATAGCTAGAAGCAGAAGGAGGAAAGGAGTTTAAACTTCACCCTACAACCATACAGCAACTGTAGTAGCAGCACCAGATATAGAACCGACATATAGCAGCGGCAGATATAGCGGGGGTAGGGCATAGCAGGAAATATCCTGCTCAAAATATATAAGTCTGACTGGGGAAGTACCTCGACCTTAGAGAAGATCACAGCTAAATAATACTGCTTTCAAACAGTGTTGTGTCCCTGTGGTGAGTGAGGTGAGCTCCTGGAGGATTGGGGGTCGGGTCGGCAACGGGGTTGCAATGTTACCGGTTTTATAAGCGTTTATAAGCAATATTAATCGGTTAATCGCTTACCATCAGGTGAATCGTAAACTTATTTGCCGACCTAGTTGTATAAAAAAAGTAGCGAAACAGTAGCCATTAAAATATGTGAAAAACCGCAAGAGATGAGAAGTATTTTTAAAAACCTTTATCGATGTATTTTAGTTTGAGTATAAATATCTCAAGTATATATCTCTGTGATTAAAATAAGCAATTTTATGTATCAAGCATTGCAGACTTAAAAATCAGCCATTAGGGCGAGTAGAAGGATTTGGTACCTGCGTACTATATTGAACATTACATATTTTTAGAGATTGGTAGCATTGAAAATTACTTTTTTTTGGTTAAGTTCTCTGTCCTTTACTTTTTAACCGACTTCCAAAAAAGGAGGAGGTTCTCAATTCGACTGTATTCTTTTTTTTTAATGTATGTTACATCAGAACTTTTGACCGTGTAGACCGATTTCGACAATTTCTTTTTTAATCGAAAGGTGGTGTGTTTCAATTGGTCCCATTTAAATTTATTTGAGATCTAACAACTACTTTTCGAGTTATATCTAATAATGCGTTTTTACTTGACGCTTTTTTCGTCGACTTACGTTGTATTATACCGCATAACTTTCTACTGGATGTACCGATTTTGATAATTCTTTTTTCGTTAGAAAGGAGATATCTCTAGTTTAGTACTATGATAAGGAAACCAGGATCTGATGATGGGATCCCAGAGAAATCGAGGGAAACTCTTGAAAATCCGCAATAACTTTTTACTGGGTGTACCGATTTTAATAATTTTTAATTTAATCGAAAGCTGACGTTTGTCATGTGGTCGCATATAAATTTTATTGAGATCTGATAACTACTTTTTGAGTAATCTTTGATAACGCGTAGTTACTTGACTATTTTTTCGTCGATCTACGTTGTATTACTAGTCGATGTAATTGAAGTCGATTTTTTTTCGTTTGCCAGCAAACACAATTATTTTACCCAGATTATGAAAAATGTAACTGTTTACCTTTTATGCTTCCAAATCCGGGCATTCCTATCAGAGGCAGCTACAAAAATGGGTATATAGATGGTGGTCTTATAGTATTAGGGTTCAACTGACGCCCTTAGGTACGTAAGTGGATATACAATTATACATATGTGGAATACGTGATTCAAAGTCCACGCCGTTTGTGAATACGTCATAGCTTAAGCATACTTATAAATTTAATTATAATATCGAGAAACTGAACTAGTTAAGATAGTTTCTAGACTATGTGACACATAATTTAAGAATATGACAAAAAAACGCCCATCGAGGTGACATCTTTACGTCAGTGGGTTACACAACCTACCATCGGGCGGGCTTGTTATTGACACCGTAAAATATTTATTTTTGGCTACAGTTCGTTAACGTAAATATATATATTATATGATTCAAATAACATTTTTGAAGTATATGCTCATCTACCAATAACTATAAAAAGACTGACTAAGTATTATGAGTAACGAACTTTGTTAAACAACTAGAATATATAGGTCACTCTGAAATCGAACACGAAAATAAACAAAAACTTCAAAAGAAGTGAAAAGGTTATTAGTTAAATAATGTACTGGGTACAAGCTTAGTTGATGCAAGCGTCAAGTTTTAGTGATTTGTTTATATTTCAATTGATAAATTCTTTTGTTTATGTGTGTATTCTAGTATGCACATACACAAGATAAAATATTAAATTGTATTTAATTACACTATACTTGTACTTTTCTTTTTTCTTTTTACGAAGAAAAAATAAAAATACATTGCAGAAAAATTATAGAAAATTATTTCAAAAAGATAACTTTAACTCGAACAAACACGCATAGTCATAGTGTTATTCTATTATCATTATTCTAAATGTATTTCTCATTCGAGAATATTAAAAAAAAATTATACTTATGTATGCACTGTTCTTTTTACTACACTATGAATACTACAATGAATGAATAATTTATTTATGTTTTGGTTTGTGGGTGTATTTTTATTAATATTACAATTGATACAATAATTTTATAAATTATCCAGCTGTATACTGACAGTAAGCTTAATTTTATGATCATATGTATTGTAGTGTACTGTATCTGTATTTACGGAGGTAGGACATAGCAGGAAATTTCCTGCTCAAAATATGGAGCAGCCCGACTGGTGTAGTACCTCGGCTTTACAGAAGATCACAGCTAAATAATACTGTTTTCAAGAAGTGTTGTGTTTCTGTTGGTAATGTGACCAGAGCTCCTGGGAAATTGGGGATAGGATCGGTAACGCGCTTGCGGTGCTTCTGGTGTTGCCTACGTTTATAAGCTACGATAATCGCTGACTAAGAAAAAAAAAACTATATAATTAAAACATACCATTACTGCATCGCAATAAATTTACATATTTTAGATAAAACGAGTCACAACAAAATATATTATACAAGCATTCATGAGTTTAATTTAGTATGAAGATATCTGTCTGTCACGCTAGACTGAAATACACGTGGAATTGCATTTTTGTGGTTTAATTATATTATAGCATTTAAAATATTTACCAACATGGCTGACCTGTAGGCCATAACAGAAATTTAGTATGTTTCCTCGAAACAGTGGCTACTTTTATAGCCCGCGGTTAGGAAATGAGTTCTATATTTATTTATTTTTTAGTTTTGAAATTCAGAAAATTTTTGGATTCACAATTCAGACCATTTTTAAATTTAGAAAACTATTTAGCAGTTTAGCTCTTTAACCTTTTTTGTTAATGAGTTGGTAATCTCAAACAAAAGTTATGTAAAGCAATAACACTATAACTTATAAGGTATATTTGTTCTATCGTGTACAACTTTTACGGTAAGATATTTTTAAGTATTCGAAAATTACTAGACGTTTCATTGCCTTTTTACGATTCGAGTAAATAAGATGGACGTTTATTTACTCTTTTAAAAGTCCAACAATTCCACAAATGACGGCTGATAGCGAAATGGTCCCATAAACGTAAAATCACCATTGTCATTCTCAGGCGTATCAAAAAAGTGTCTGCTTACTCTTTCATTCCTTTTCCCTTAACCTCCTTTAGCTCTAAATTTTTATATCTTTCTTGCAATATTTCTTTTAAAACCTTATTTTTCTATTAATAAGGGCGATTATCGCTTGCTGATCGTAATTTATGTCTGTGAACGTTTGTGGGTGTAATAAAAACTTATTTTATTATATTCTGAAGAACTGAAGAAATCGTATTTTTAAATATAAACTTAATAAAAAATACTACTAATATAGTCGTTTTAAAGGTAGCAATGGTTTGGATAATTATTTACATTTTCCGATTATTTTATTATTTTGATTTAAAAAATAATACCTTAATTCTGTTTAACTAAATTACGGCTTAGGATAAGAATGAAGATGGTTTAAGAGTAAACCACTAACTACTACTGAGGTAAACTCACAATTTGCTTGTGACTCACCACAGCTGACTATAGACCTCTTTCTCCATGTAGGAGAAGTACTGGAGCTTAATCTACCACGCTGAACCACTGTAGGTTGGCGGATAAATTCTCTACTATGAGTAACGATTGCTATCAGGTATTTACAACAACAACCGGGACCGGGACCGGGGACAGGGACCTCACAATCCCAACCAGGAAAAAACATTTATACAAATACAAATATCCAACCCGAGTGGGAATTGAACCCGCAAACCTTGTAATAAATATAGATCTTTAACTAGCCCGATGGCAGTATTGGTATTATAGAAACACTCGCTCCAGATTCGTAGCTCCGATACCCGCGGCTCCGAGTCTGTATTATATAATATGTCAACATACTCGTATATTTAAAAATATATATAACATCTACATCCGTTAGCTGTTACCTAAAACTCAGCAAACCCGTATCTATGTTATCCATGTTTATAACAAAAAAATAATCTCTTCAACAAATTTTTCGTTATTTATAGATATGAACATGTATAAATTTATAGACGAATCCCTCTGCATTAACTTTAAACTAACTTATAATTTCAAAACGTTAATACGTATTGTTAAAAATATTATTAAAAAAAAAATATTATTACTTACATAAAAATACTTATTCAATTGTAGAGTTAAAAAGCCCATTATTTTTCACTTTTCATGGTAGAAAATCGTTATCTGTTGTCGTTAAGTTTTTATTGCTAGCTATTTTCAAAAAGAAAGTCATTAAAAGGTTTATAAAAATACACCTAAAACTTTTTCGGTATCATTAAGATTTCAATTACAAGCCAAACGACGGGTTTTAGTAGGTGATGATGATAATAATGTTAAATGATTCTTTTTGTAATGTTACATTGAGCCTTAGTTAAGCATAAAATATAAAATATTTTTTTATCTTATTAATTGGGCTTCAAAAGAATATTCAACTCGTCATTTTACAAACTCGGAATGACGGAATGACCTCTAATACTAGTTTGGGAAAAACCCGAGAACGCCTAGAACTTCATAATATCTCCTTTTCAAATCGGTCAAAACATCTGTAAATATTAAAAATTGTAATCAGCCAATATAAAAACAAATATTTTAGGACTTTTAATACGAGTGCATATTGAAAAAGTGGGTAGTCGACAAAATTAAGGTAATTGTAATTTAACAAGTCAAAGGTGAAGTAAACGTAAAGTAAGATTTGGACTACCTTTTAGAATAATATATTTTAGAATATTGATTTAATTTTGACTCACAGAAAATATATAAAATACAAACCAGTAAATTACGGCATAATATCGTGACGCGGTTTTGTTCGAATTCTACTAATATTATAAATGGCATAGTTTGTGAGGATGGATGTATGTATCTATATGTGCATGTATGTTTGTTACACTTTCACGCAAAAACTTCTCGACCGATTTTAATGAAACTTAATTTGTAGGTAGCTGAAGATCTAGCATAACACATAGGCGTTGTCTTGTGTTATGCTAGATTGTAATAATTAATACACTTCTTGTCCCGACATTTCCACGGGATTGGAAATTAAACAGGTGAAACCGCGTCGCGCAGCTAGTTGGTGATAATGACGTTACGTTAACTTATGCCAACATTTATATAATGAATATTATGATAGCATAATTATCCAAATCTATACATATACTTACAGAAGAAATATTCCACAGAACGAAAAGACACAGAAGTATATCGTGAAAATATATATATAACAGAGCATATTCTTCACAGAACGAGTTTTATTAAAAAAGACTTCCTCAGACAGTACGTCATTTCCGACTGGCAATATTCGGAAGAGTCGGACTTTTTAAGTTATCACTTCTCGATATTAATAGCAAATGGTTATTTTATTACGCTAGCTGACGCTAAATGTGTTACAGGCTTCAATTATTACATTAAAATGAAATAATTGAGTATATTTAAACATTACACACTACCATGTATTTGACACACACACGCATTTTATACTCGTTTATTGATTGTCTGTAGTCAAATTGAAAATTTTTTAAAAAGGTTTTTTTTATTTTCATTATTTTTTATTTTTATTTTTTTTTTTTAATTTAAATTTTGGACCACTGGGTGACCAATAATTTAATAAAATATCCCAGGTACTATTCACCAAATATTCTTCTCCGTAGTAAATAAAATCAAATAAAAATAATCTATATTGACGTAGGCTTGAAAGGCACTTTGTAATCGTTATTTTACAGAGCACTTATATTATTTAATTAACTACCACCGAATCATAATTGATTCAACCAACTACTAAGATTTTTTTTGTATAAGTAAAAAGTGTCGAGCCTAATCCACTACAACACCTACTACAGTTTACATGTCTATGTATAGTTTTTAAAGTTTCTTTACCTATTTTCTAACCCAACGTGCTCTTAGAGACACGGTGGGCAAACCCTCAAAAACTATATCGCCGATTAAAAGCAAATATTTATACAAATACAAATTATCCATTCCGAGCAGGAATCGATCCCGTCACTGTCGACGTTAATTAAAGATTCGACACAACAAGTATCTAAATATTTACTTCAATATTTAGAGTATTTGCAATTTTAACGTAAGACTGTTAATTTGAGTTTGCCGTAATTAAAACTTGTATACTTACCGAGCATTGCTGAAATTTAATTCCAACATTTTGACAAAGTTGGTTGTGTACACACGTACATAGATTGATTAACTGATTCCGCCTGCAACACCCCACTGTTGGGCATAGGCCTCTTTCTCCGTGTAGGAGAAGGGTAGCAGCTTAATCCACGGAGGCTACACCTCTGCGGGTTGGCAGGTATAATTCATACTATGAATAACGATCGTTATCAGGTGTATATAATAATTTTTTTCAGCTTTACGCGCTTTTCGGCACACGTCATGGAGATCCACAAGGACAGATACCTAAACTGAAAAATAATATTTATGCAAATGCAAATATCATGCACCGGTATTTAGGTCACTAATTAAGACAGAATCAAATATCTCGAAAAATCATCCTAATACAGTCATTAAATCATAGTGACACTATCTTATATATGATTCGTCATGATACGGATATTTGAGTTCACTCTGAGATGAACTTTTAAATTTAAAAGTTTTCGCCCAATAAAACTACTGAGAACGCGTTAAGCCGTCGTCCAAGCAGTGGGATATTACAGGCTGAAGCGTTAAGGTAAACAAAATATTTACAACAACACAACAAAGACAACAGTTCCTAGATGAAATAGAAATATAGCCCTAATCCTGCGAGTTCTAAAGTGACATTTTATAATGTACAATATTTGACTTCAGTAATAAATATAAAATACCCTTCAAACTGTGTGTACTGTGTGGCTACGGTACTAAAGAATTTAGCCACCCCCTCTCTTCCCGTGGGTGTCGTAAGAGGCGACTAAGGGATAACATAGTTCCGCTACCACCTTGGAACTTAAAAAGCCGACCGGTGGCGGGATAACCATCGAACTGCTGGCTTTGAAATACACAGGCCGAAGACGGGCAGCAGCGTCTTCGGTGCGACAAAGCCAGTACTGCGGTCACCAACCCGCCTGCCCAGCGTGGTGACTATGGGCAAAACACATGAGTTCACGTTATTTTTGGCGTAAACCTATGGAGGCCTATGTCCAGCAGTGGATTGTATAGGCTGTAATGATGACCCTTCAAACAATTTTTCTATGTATTTTCAATATGTATAATCAATCCTTTCACAGTTAGTAGCGATAACTATCGACATATTCAGATATGATAAATATATATATATATATATATATATATATATATATATATATATATATATATATAGTTACATCTATATAACAGAACAGGATTTATGAACTGCAAAGATCAATTTACGTAACGGAAATTAAATACGGTACTCCGATGATAGCTGTGAAATGAAATTACAAGTTTTCGATTCAATCAGTGTTGATATTCGCGAATAACTGTACTGATATTATAAATAATAATAATACGAGTAGGCAATGTTTTTGATGTCTTTATAAGACGCCTAAAAATTATTTCATTCCTTTCTGCTCCAGGCGTAGTGGGTTCAATTCTCGCCTGAGTCTGAGGGCATTTGTATTTATTTATATATGTACTATTTCCATTAGAACCTAAAACTAAAAACCTTAAAAAAATATAATATAATAACTAAAATATATTATTAAAAGGAGCCCCTTTAGGCAAAGTTCCGAAGGTACTGACAGCGTTATAATAATTAATGTTTTTATTGTGATTATTTACCTATTTGTAAAGAATAATAAAATTGAATGCCAATCCTATTTCATAACCCCAAGTAGGTATATGAAAAAAAAGGACCATGATATTATCTTTTTTGGTATATAAAAGTATATACGACATCCGTAATGCCAAGTACTAGTTTATTTTTACTATATCACGATAATAATAATTAGGTATATTGTTATATAGGCTTACAAAAGTTTAAAAGTTAACGAAAGTTACGTTAGGAGGATGATAAAAAAATAAATATGTGATTTCGAAAGTTTTATTTACTTTAAACGAGGAAAAATTATTCGTAGTAATTTCCTTGCGTTACACAAATAACAGCAAATGGTGTATGAATCTTCTCATTACTTTCTTCTTTAACTTACTTTAAATTAAAAAAAAAAAAAAAAAAAAAAAAAAAACTAAAACTGCAACTGGTATTTAGCACCGTTTTCTTTACATCTAATATTTTTACGCACCACAAAAAAATACTTCATTTAACCATTTTTACCCAACTTCAAAAGAGGAGGAGATTACTCAATTCGATCGATATATATATATATATATATAAGGAAACCAGGATCTGACGATGGAATCCCAGAAAAATAAACGGGAAAGCCTCAAAAATCGTAGTGACGATTAGTGCGTTTGTTATTATTTTTTTTCGTCTACTTACGTTGTATTACTTGTCGATGTAACTGAAGTCGGTTTTTTTCGTTTGCGAGCAAACACAATCATATTTTTCTATAGTACAGTCTTTAAAATTGATCTATTTATTCACAACATCAATTCACATGGCAATTATTACTTAACTTAAAAATGTCGTGATGACACGTCACCAATGGATATAAAATAGGTACAGGAATATATCGGTCAAAAAGTCAAAGGCAACACCGAGTTAGCAGCATCGAATTCGTATGTATCATATAAGTAGATAGAACATAAAACGGATTAGCTTTTCCTAATGGTAGGATTAATCATGGAATTACTGTGTACTGTACGTAGTACATAATAATTCTATGGGATTAATTCTTATCTGTCATTATCAGTACGAGTACTGATTTTAGCTTTTCCGATTATTTTTATTTGTGACTACATGTTGTTCGGCAATGTGATTCATATGTAAAACAGAATATTTATCATTCTCAATGGCTGTCATTTTGAGTTCCCGATATTTCGACACTACTAAAAGCGCCACAATCACGGATTCACTCGATGCAAATAGACCAAAAACAAACACAATAAATATAACTTACGTAGACAGTTTTGTGTAATATGAAATATCCTTTTTGTCAAATCATTAGTCTATATAAAAAAAAAAATAAAAAAAAAAATCACCGAAATGTATGTACGCGTATAATAACTTCCAACGAGTACACCGAATCGGTAAATAATTATTTTGTTTTTTTTTTTTGTTTTCGTTATTAGGACGTATATACATATATTGTATGTGTATATATAGGGTATGTGTGTATATATACATGCTGTACCCTGCGCACGTTACTACGCTTTTTATAATTTTTTTTTTTGACGTATCAACTCAACAACCTTTGTGGACTCATGCACAACACTTTGCTAAAGATCATGACATAATCAAATAATCAATAATGCATAGTTTACGATTCATATATATATATATATATATATATATATATATATTTAAAGCATGGGAGTAGATAATATTAAAACAATTATACAATAAGATTTAAACAATGTTAAGAAGTAGGTTCGTTTACCTCCTTTGTTTTTTACTATGCTCAAAATAAGATTAATTGAAAATTAAAAATTAATTTTCTTTGTTAAAATCCCACATACCTATCTGTATGTATAATATCTCGGTTGTAATATAAATTTTATTCTTAAAAATAATTAATTACTACACTTTATCTATTACGGTATTTCCGACATCTTCATTAGCTTTCTCTTACTATCTCCAAAAATATTTTACATATTTTTAAAACCATAAAGATTTGCAGGTTGTTCAAATAATTCTAAATTATTTTTACAGAGCATTTAATAAAAAAACATAAAAAGAATGCTTTGAATTATATATTTTAAAAATCCACGTTATGAATTGTAAACATGTATAATATTTCAATAAAAAATAGTAAAAAAAAGAATATTAATTTTAATACTGTTCCGATGTTAAAGAATTGATTAATATTTTAAGTGTAAGAAATTTATTCGTACCTTCTAACGCCATGAACATAGCTGCACCCATGATGCTGTACAGAACCAAACACACAGTCAAGAAAAAATGCGTGAACCACTTTTTTGATAGCAATTTCAACTTATTGTAAAACCAGAAAGCACTTTTCTCACCAGCACTTAACCCACTCTTTGCCGTGTTCATAGTAAAATCCTTAAAACCTTCAAATTGTTTGAACATAAAGTCCGACGCCTTATTCGAGTACATGTGCATAAAAGGGTTAAAGTAGGGATTTACATGCGGATCAGATATATGTGAAGCCGGGGTTGGAGGTATTTTTCCGAAGTATTTGGTATTCGTAGGACCCCAGTAAATTGATGTTGACGTATTAGGACCTCGATTTTGGTTTGGCGGCGGTATTTGAAGGGTTATCTTGGGTTTTTCAGGTCTTTTAGGAGGCGGTGGAGGCGGGTGACTCGGTGGCACATTTAAGCTATCCATTTTTATTATGGCAATTTGCAATTGTTTTTGATGAAGTCGGAATGTAGCGTCGGCGCTAAGACCGTTCTAGATATCGCGATCACAACAAAATAACCTTTTCTTACGCTAGATTCGCGATATAAATATGTTCGCCGTGGACGTCCGCGAGTGTTCGAGGTGGCTGGACACTGTGATTATAAATAAAATTTGGCTTAGCAAACTCTCCCGTGTGTCATCGGCTATCTGTCTGTTATGCCTCAGAATCACTTATTAACTCACAATTAGCGGAAAGCATTAAAGAGGTACTTTTCGCGGTATCGATATTTTCGCGTGTGTTCGTTTTCACTCAGAAAAATCCTATTTATGTATCAAGTACAGTCTTGGAGGAAAGAGACGATACGGTTTTTTTTTTGGAAAATTAAAATATATGAAGATGAAACAACAAGCCATACAATATGTATAATTGTGGGATATGTATATTGGCAATAGTTTGGCTAAGATTAAAATTAAAATTACATTGATCTTGTTTATAAAAGTAGCTCCGGAGTAATAAAAATTAGGTATTCTGACTCGCGTAAATTGAATAAAAGATCGGTTAAACTGAATGTGAAACTCCTCAATCAAATACACACGTCTAGTACTTATTCGAGTTTTATTCCATCTAAATAACGTTATTTTTTTATCTATAGGTAATTCCTAAATTTCTTTTTAACTTCGAAACCGAACTTGGAGAATTATTCTTCTTTAAATAATATTATTATGTATAATTGTGTTTGCTTGCAAAATAATAAAAAAATGGCTTCAAATACGTTGACAAGTAATATATCTTTGTAACCGACTTCCAAAAAAGAGCAGGTTCTCAATTCGACTGTATTTTATTTTCACCATCAATATTATAATTATTGTAAAATAGCCACTAATTTTTAATAATTTAACTCTCTACTACGTCGTAACTCGTAGTTTAGAGAATAAATATTTTATATTTTACTGAAAATTTATCTAAAATAACTGAATTTATTAAATAAAACTAACACAATATTTAACGTATTTTTTTTTAAATAATATACCGAAGATGCGTACAAGGTTCATAATTATTATTAAATGTAATTTTATATCTCAATTTAATTTTCGCCTCCATTCAGAGTCAGAGAGAGATGCGAGTAATTAAAGATGTTTCTCGTGTAACCATATATTTAGAAAGATTAACATAATTGGAGCTAAGCGTATATAATTAACGTGAATATCATTAATTGATTCAGACAAGAAGTCGTAGATAGATAATAGACAGTTTTGAAACACTTAATCTATAATAATAATAATAATAATAATAATAATTCACTTTATTGTACACCAAAAACAGAAATGATACATAGCAAAGAAAGAAAAATATTAACAATATATATAGCCTTATCGCTAAAAAGCGATCTCTTCCAGGCCACCTTAGAGCAAAGGAAATGGTCTAGCGTCAGCATAGGCAGCATTAATCTATATTATAGAACAAAAAGATTTTTATCGTTTAGAAAAGAAATCTATAAATAAAATTGGTGTGTCTGTTTGTAATATTAAAATAACCACTTTTTACTAAATGTATATGGATGTACACACGGTACGTAATATATCAAAATAACATTTTTTTAAATTTTTGTCTGTCTATCTGTACGTCTGTCTGTCTGCTTGTTCCGGCTAATCTCTGAAACAGCTGAACCGATTTTGACAGGACTTTCACTGACAGATAGGTGATGATATATAGAGTAACATAGGCTACTTTTATTTTAGAAATTTATTTATTTAATAACTGCGATTTAGACAATAATTTTTTTGCTAAATTCCACGTGGATGAAGTCGCGTGCACAGCTAGTCTTTCAATATATTTAGTTGTTATTTTGATACTATAAATAAGTAACAAACCTAAGCCAACATTTAACGTTTATTACACCTGAATATACGGATGGGGTTTGGTAACTAATGAAAACGATTATTTGATCTTTTTGAAGTTATTTTTCAATTTTTGTTGAAAAATATTGGCGTTAAATAAAAGAAATCTAGACATTATTATAACACAAAATTTTACAAATATTTCTTCATCCCCTATAATAATATATTGATATTATTGGAGCGCCCGTGGCGTGAAGAGTTGATTTCTGAAAATCGTTACTCAGCGCCTCCTTCGTAAATAATGTTATAATTACAAGTATTACTATGTCAAGTTCCTACTTTCGGATTTATGACGACGAAACCTACTTTTAATAAATATATGGACTATATCTTAAAACTATTTTAAAATAATGTAATGGTATAGTGAAATTCTCACTTTAAATCTTATTATGGCAACAAATTCACAATTACTAAATTAGCAGTAGAACTTTAATTTTATTTTTTACTTTAGGAATATGCATACATTGAATCAAAAGAAATTCAATTTCGTTAAAAAAAGTCTTATGTGTTCCACATTGTCAAATAAACTAATACAATCATTACATACCAAAACATAGACATCAACCTAGTACTAAAATACGCGAGTCTCATTTAGTACCTATAAACATAAATTTATATACGAAATAACCGTCGTAAATATACCACTTCCGAGCGAGATTTTACTTTGACGTATATCTTTCATATTTATTTCGAAAGGGTGAAAATATACCGAGATGACTGTGTGATCATTTGGAGACACTTCTCGTTTATTTTGTGTCGTCATTTCAGCAAAATATCGCATAATCTGGTATTGTATCTTCTGTGGCGCTTGCCTGAGTCAACTCTTATTCATATGTAATTATATGCTGAAGCTGTTTATTGAACCTACGCTTGATAGTCGAGTGATTTATTTTGAGTATTTCTTTATACTTCTATACTACAAAGAGGAAATATTTTATAATAGTAACCACCGTTTAAGAAGTTATACATCTAAACAATGTATGTATGAAGTATGTATGAATGTAAACAGTACCTGGATGACCGAGCTTTGCTTGGTAAAAAATAATGGGACTGGAGAAATCTGGACTCGAACGGGGGATTCACCACCTAAGCTATAATTACCTTGTAGACGGTGGCTAATTTCAACTTCATATTCTAATGATAAAACGATATGATAAAACATGGATAAAACATGGATAACGATATTTTCGAAAAATGAATTCTAGCTAGATCGATTTATCGCCCCTGAAACCGCCCGCATACTAAATTTCATGAAAATCGTTGGAGCCGTTTCCGAGATTAAGATTATATATATATATAAATTGCTCGTTTAAAGGTATTAGATTTATGCGTAAAACGTAAGTAAGTGGAAACAAAAAAGCGAGGGTAATCTAATTCAAAATAAATCTAAATCTATTTGACGACGCTTTGGGGAATTGGATTGGACACAGCAAATGATTAATGTACTAGCGGTCGTGGGTTCTGTAATTCTATTTCTCACACATGACAAATACTTGTATACCCATACGAGTATTTGTCATTCAGATGCAAACTAAACACTCCTATGACGGTTAAAAATCCATTATTTTTCTCTAAAATAAAATGTTGTTTATAATATAACTTACCGTTTCACTATCCTCCATCGGTGACTCCTCATTCGCATTAAAAAATATTTTTACTTACTTTTTTTCTTCTCAATGATATGTAACATGTCTACCATTTACATAGTGAACGATGAATGTACTTCATTATTCTGCATACGTGTGGTTATTATGCATAATGCAAGTTTTTTATAAAATGTTCTATTAAAATTATTAGCTATTACGAGTATCTCTTTCGAAATTAATTTAAAAAAAATTTGAATCTAGTCATTTTATCCAAAGTATCTATTTTAAGAATTTTCATTTTTAATAACTTGTCCAGTCTCATAATTAAATGAAAATTTCTATTTTTTTTATCAATAAACACGCAGACAGATGAAATGATTCGTTAATTACTGATTTCAATAAAAAATATGAATTTAAAAGAGGTTTCCTAAAAAATGCTCGAAAATAATAATAAATTAATAATTAGGAATTAAATATTTATTAAAATTGCCTGGAAAATTAAATATTCAATATTAAAACAACTATAATAAATTTACTGAAATAGTACATACATATCTTTTACAACACGTGATATTGATGAAAATTATGTTACAGGAATAACTCAATTAGGTATTTATTGTCCAAAAATACATAACTTAGATAATTAAAATCCAAAAAAAATACAAGAGAAATTATTTGGATGCATATGCAAAAAAATTGAATAACGAAGAATTTGTTTGTATTATAATTTAATCTAAAATTTAAAAATAGTATTACAAAGCATATGTGACCTGTTTTCTATGCCTGCGTTTCGGCCTTGTATGGAATGTATGAAATGAAAATACATCACGCTTCTGCATTGTGAGTTGGCGAATACATCTTATTGCTTTTTAAATACATTCTACAAGTGTGTTTTCATTGATTAGTAGAAATATTTACACGTTAGTGACCATTTTACAACATCAATACTATCGTAAGGCTATTTCTTTTTTTTTGTTTTCTTTTTTCCACAGAACAAAACGTTACACATTAGGATGAGAAAACTAAAGTCGCCAGTAAGCCTTATGGCTTAAAAGAAAATAAAAAAATTATGAAATATGAGAAAGACCTGTGAATTATATTTATTGAATTTTATTATATAGGTATTTTTTTTACAGTAAGGGCGGAGTTTCTTGCCGACTTTTCTCTGCAGAATCTACACTTTGAGTCGGTGGTAGATTCACTTTTAGGTATAATTAATAAAAATAAATAAAATTTAATTTGTAAAATAACGGTTCAAAAGTGCTTTTGAAGCATACTTGAATAAAAAAAATTGGATTTTATTCTGCTTTTGATATAAAATCAGCGTCGATTTTTGTCGCACATCGTTTATTTTACAGAGTTTGTATTGTTAGAATCCATTGTGTAGAATTTATCGAAAAACGTAGTAAATCTGATATAACGTAGAAAAAAGGACTGCAAGGCCCGTTTCACCAATTTCTGATAAGTTTTGTATCGTAAATCATCTAAAATGTAATATTATCCAACGGATATATCATTGATACTTGGAGTAGCCCATTGGTGCGGTTTGTAGTGGCTCTATTTTCTGCTCCGGCGGTTATGGGTTCGATTTCCACCTGAGTCTGAGTGTAATACGTGTATTTATATATTTATATACGTTATTTATTTATCAGAGGTGGAGGTCAGCATTAAATATATAATATATGTCGGCATTTGCGCTGTCTGGCTTATTCAGTATAATATAATATTTATTTAATTTTGTACCGAATGCTTGTGACATTTGGCTTCATTTAATCCCATGTGATTTTCTTTACACTATTGTGCAAAATTATTCAAATCACTTTGTAATTAGTATGGAATCTTGAATTGTATTAATATTCATGTAAGTCATCCGCATAAAAACTAAATTTGCTATATTTAAAACAAAAAGCTGTATCATCAAAGTACATATCAAATAAAATGGGCCCCAGACAAGTTGTGGAACACCAGATGTTGCCACGAATGTTTGACTCGTTTGACTCAAATCGCCCAAAACTACATTTATTTCTTTATTTTTCTATAATTTTTCGTGATTCTATATATGACTTTTTTACCATAATATGATATTATCATCAACATCTTTATATGTAGGTAATAAACAAATAATTCTTCCCAATTTATTTCTTTAATTATTTTGTTTATCATATCATAATCTGGATTGATATAAACAAATTGCACTATATCGCTAGGTTATACCTAATACTGTTCCAGACTCATCGTCTACTTCGAAATTGATATCCAGTGTTGGATGATATTATTATTACTATATTCATGCATTCAAACTTTATTGCACTATAGTTTGAATTGCAGTTAGAATTAAAAACTTATATTACCTATTACTAGTAATTAATTAAATAAATCAATAGTATATCTATATAAATAAAAATGAATGTTGCTAAGCGCATAACTCGAGAATTTCGGCTTATTTATTTTTTTGTATGTTCCTTAAAGCCCACGAAAGGTATTAATAGAAAAAAAAAATATTTAAAAAATATATGTCGGCACTAGCGCTGTCATACGCAATTAGAAAGGAATTTATAAACAACAGATGCAACGATCACGCCACCTAGCACATTGTTCGATAGCCACCTACCCTCATTCATTATATCACTCGAGTTATTATGAAGAGTATAAAACGAACGGTGCAACCTCGGCTAAAGCAGTCTTGGCTCTGGCTTGGCACGATGCACTTTTTGTATTCTGCTAGTAGCTTAACCTAGACTCTTTTAATAATTAATTTGTGCAAACGAATTAATTGTTACATATTAGGGCGGACAACTCGAGCAGTGAAGGTGAGTGTTGATACGTATCTCAAAGGGGGCTTCCTTAAACCTATACCTAGGTCGCAAGTCCTAGGCTCTGTTCTGAGTTACTTCCTCTGCCACACGATGGACTCGGCACCCGCACGGTGAATCCCGGTGATCGAATGCTAAGAAGTTCGGCCCCCTCCCCGTTAACGTATAACTATCTTTCGTTACCTCATATTGAAATTAACCAGTCTGACCTCCTACTTTCGACATATTTATATAAAAAAATCTATAAAAATCTATTAACTTTTGACAGAATGAAGTCTGTCCAGGTAGCTGATTTAAAATTTAACTACAGCCATGTCCAATTCTGTACATTGTAAACATTTTGAAAATTTTCAGAAGATAGTTAACAATCGCTACGCCTCCGCTCATCTTATATCTGCGTATTTACTTTATGTTATAGGCTATATAAAATTGATGGCAATCATAAATGAAATCGAGAGCACTGATTCGTATCATATTTCCGAAGAATTGTTTGTATTAATTCTCAATCACAGGATCTATTGGCAAGATTTCTAATTTCTTTCTCCTTAGTAAATATTAAAAAAAAACTACGAAATAAGTTAGCAGCTGAAATAGCAATAATATTTCTTTAAGTTCTTCTAATATGTTTATTAGCTGCACTAGCTGCTGCCCGCGACGTCGTCTGCGTGAACGCTATACAGCACCAAAAATATCTACGATTATACCTTTTAAAATCACATTCATTTACCCGTTTCTTCTTTACATTTCATATCTACACAAAAATCTCATAGATGGCGCTGCTTTAAAATTGTCTTGTCTACTTATATTCATATAATTATGTTTATCGGCTTAGTTACATATATTGCGTGATTTATAGTGTATACGTCGTTAGATTACACGTTGTTACAGAATGCGTTGAGGAAATAACGGTTCACTGCTCGTTCCCGGTAGGTGATAGCATAATAATATGTAGCCTATATGTTGACCCGACTTCTCAATAATATTCGTGCCAAATTTGAAGTAAATCCATGCGGTACTTTTTGAGTTTATCCCGGACATACATACAAACAAACAGACAAACAAACAAAAATTCTAAAAACTATATTTTTGGATTTGGTATCGATTGTAGATCACACTCCAAGTAATCTTTTAAAAAAATATTCAATGTACAGTTTTGACTTTCCTACCATTGTATTATATGTATAGATTATAAGTTGATACGAGTTTTTTTCATGATCCCTGCCTTAATTATTGCTGACAAAATGCATATGTAGATTTTCCCATAAAAGTTTATGGAAAAGTGTCCGTTAAAAATTAACTTCAATTTTCAGCCTAATCAGACGCTGAAAAGAGACCGAAAATATACGAACTGAATGAAAAAAAATTTGTCAATTATATAAGCGGATACAATCCATCTAACGGAATATATTAAACCAATATTCCACCATTTCTCACTAAACAATTTCCTTCTAATGCACGTGTCTAAAGTTTTGAAACGAAGCGTCTGCAGATTGCGTAAACTTCTGGTACGTTTATATTAGTTGTGCTGTTGAAAGATCGTTCAAGTTTCTGTCAGCGATGTGCTAAATATCTGCTAAACTTAGAATCTTTGGAAATTGACCATGGATTGATCTTCTTTAGAAATGTAATCTTGAGTTCAGTAAATAAAGTTAGGTTTTTTTTACTATTTCGCATCTCTATTTACTTCTTCGTTAATGAAATTAAGAGAATGATCAAGGTGACTATTTTTGTATTTTTCGTACATTTGTAATTCCATAAGAAAATTTTGTAAATGGATAGATACATTTTTTTATTGAATGATTAGGTTTTTATTTTACTTTAAAGCTAATTCAGTGGTTCAGGTTAGCCGGCGACCCCCCACGGGAGCTCGTGGGGGAGGTCCTTGCCGAGACCTACTCATACGTCTCGGGTAGGAGGGCTCTTGGTGAGAACCCCACGTTGGACGAGATCCTAAAGTTGCGCCAGATGGGGCAAGAAGGGCTAAAGCGCGTCACTACCGAGCGTCATCACCGCGATGCTCGGCGACGACGAGTCTTGGAAGGCGATGGTCTCCTTCTGAGAGACAGTAATGTCCCAGAAGAAGAATAACGAGCGGATGAGAGAGGAGGCCGCCGACGAGGCCTCCGTCCGCAGGCGACGAACGGGGGTGCGTACGAGGCGCTACTTAATGCGCCTCCTATGCCCCTGTGCCGGTGTCGGGCCGGGATGGGAACCCGGTCCTGCTAGACATGGCGTCGTCGGAATTGTTCAGAGGTGAGCCGGACAGTCCCCATGGAGGAGAAGTCTAGCCTTTTCGCCGAGGTCAGCCTGTCGCTGGAGGGATTCTGTTGCCTGCAGATCCGGGACCCTCCAAATAAAGCGGCTGAAGGCTCCCGCAGGGGTTTTGGTCGGTACTTTTTATTTATTTAAGTGATATATCCACAGGCTTATTATGCCCGTGTTTTCGTTATTCCATATATATACATATATATATGTGTGTGTGTGTGTGTATATATATATTTAACATGCATCGGTACTTCACCGCAACTTTAGAATCGTAGAAGCCTTAATAACTAGTCTTAAAATTTCTAAAAGTCGACGCGAGTCCACTGATCAAGACTATTCTACATATTGCTTTTTTATATTTTTATATAGTAATTATTTTTATTATATTTATACTTATTTGCTAACTATATGCTAACTATATGTACACTTATTTTCTAAGTACAATATATGTAAACTTATTTGCTACTTACATTGTACACTTAACCTATGTTATTGTTAGTAGTTAGGTACTTTTTTTGTGTGCTTAGAAATCGTTTTATACATTTAACTTTCTTTTTTTTTAATTTTTATTAATATATTCTATGACTAATCCTATCTTATTAAGTACATACCTAAAGCCTTATCATTATACCGAACCCGTATCCCTTGGTCGGTATTGTACCCCCAAGTGCTGGTGCCGACATACGGTCTAGGAATAGGCATTATATTCCCGGATAGGCACCCGGGCATCCTGGACATCACCCGTAAATGGGCTCTCCTAAGATACCAAAAAAAAACAGTGGTTCAGGTATTAATCAAAACAATTATTACATCACATCAACTCAACTAGGAAAGAATACCAATATTCTACATTTTCATACATTGTCTTTCAAGTACCTTTAAAATAAATTACCAAGCTACCACAATCAAGCAAGCATTACTTGGTCTAATAGTGGTTTATTCTACGGACTACCAAGCATGAGAATTTTTTTTGAGACAAATGTTAACGTCCAAACCATTACGAAAATTATAAAACACGCTTTCGGTTGACGCATCCTAAACGTGAATAGGTAAGTTGTTTACGTCGAAAACTTATGCACTTAAAGTTTGGCACCGTTTTAACATTTGTTTACGTGTTGGAAAGTAAGTTGGATGATAGACTTATAAATCTGTTTTACTTTCATCTTTTATTCAATCTAAGTAGTTATACTTCATTTGTAGCTACACCTATACTCCAACTAGTGTTAGTTAATTTTAATATTTTTTTGTTTAGTTTGTGTTGTTTATAAATTACATCATTAACATTTTTAGCGGCTCAACATTCCCTTGATTTGTTATCCTTGAATATTTTTGCATTTTGATATCGTACTTTGTTTTTATTTAGACGAGTACGTAAACATGTACCAGCGCGTTTCTTTAAAATATTGTTTGATTGGAACTCGGAAACTCGGAACTATGATCTCACTAATATTTTTGAGGTTTAAACATAGCAAAATGAGACAACTTACTTCTTTTTTTTTCTGGATAGCGTCGTAGATTGTTTGGTGTTATATATTACTCCTTTAATTATAAATTTCTGTGCCTTCGTCAAAATCGGATTCGAACACAGCAACACATTATTATTTAAAATATTTACGGACGTAAATAAAACGTCCTATTTTTCAACACTTATATAAAGTTAAATTGCACATAGTCTATTAGTTAGACATGTATGATACCTATTAGTAAAATAATTCATAAGAGCAAAAATAATAAATATGTTTTTACCATAATTATAATATATCACTATAAACCAATTTAGTTATAACTATTTATGATCTTTCAAAGTTTTATCAGCTTAGATAATAAAATATGGAAATGTAGTTTTCATGTCATTGATAATGGCTTGGAGATGTTAAAGCAGATATATTATTGAATCGTAAACGCGCTAATCTGCATTTAGATCGATAAATCACAGATGGCCGCCATAAAATCTGTCGCCTGTGATGTTTTAGTAAACGTTAGTTTACGCCGCTGACATAATTTAAATGGTCTTCTTGTATAGGATATACATTTCCCGTTTGTAAAGTACATGTCCCTTTAAAAAGTAAGTTTAATATCATATCAAAAATCGACCGTTCCAGCGGGGATCGAACCTGCATCTCCGACTGACCGTGCTCTAGCCAATTGAGCTATGGAACGATGTACTCGCTAGATCGAAATTTTTGATATGATGATTTTATATTCGGTCTAAGCGACCGTGGCACCGCGCGCCGTCTATAGTAAAGTTTAAGGACTTTCCTGATTATGTCATTCAACATTTTATCTGAGTTACATTACCTCGTATCGACATCAATAGTACAATAATGAGTGTATTCTTAAGTGCATAAATAAAATATTTATACCTGTTGCTACCGCCCTGCTCGCTACCGATAAAAAAGCTAAGGAAAACGATAGAAAGAATTTTTCAGGATATTAGGAGTGAAACAGCATCTGAAGATGGTCGTAAGAAATATGCAACAGTCAAAAAGAAATCAACGAAGGAAAAGCTGAGAAAGAGGAAATTATAAATTAAGACCATGAAATCTGAAGATGGTTTAATTTCTGATGCTGATAGAAGTGAAGGTGTTGAAATAAAACAAAAAAAGGAAAAGTTACGTTTGAAGGAAATTATTTACTGATCATTACACATCACTCATCACCATTTCAGCCTATCGCAGTCTACTGCTGAACATAGGCCTCCACATGTTTGCGCCAAAATTGGCGTGAACTTATGTGTATTGCCCATAGTCGCCACACTGGGTAGGCGGGTTGGCGACCGCAGGGCTGGCTTTGTCATACTGAAGACGCTACTGCCCATCTTCGGCCTGCAGTTGGATGGTTATCCTGCCATCGGTTGGCTTTATAAGCTCCAAGATGGTAGTGGAACTGTGTTATCCCTTAGTCGCCTCTTACGACACCCACGGAAAGAGAGGGGGTGGCTATATTCTTTACTGCCGATCCACACAGCAGATATTACACCGTATTGTTAAATTAAGTCGCAGGCAACACTATTAGTCCAAAATTCATGATTCATGTCTACCACGGTCTTATACACAGGTCGTGCAACTACAGTAGTGGGATGGGGGTACGTTGGCTAAATGGTTGCACTTTTCTTTTCAATTTACGGCCACCGGTGGCTTGACGATCGATAGGTGTGTTGTACAACGAAGACAAATAACCAATTACAATGAAACGTCACTCAATATGACAAATTACAATGAAGCGTCACTCAACCAGCGTGCGCACTGCGCGCCGTACCACATGACCACATACATCGGTAGCATAGATGTAAAGCGGTATTGACGCGAACGAAAGGTTATGACACTATCGTACTAATCTCTCACCACTGATATTGGGCTTAGTGGCATGACCCGTGTATAAGACCGTGGTAGACATGGATCATGAACTGTTGTTGTTTTAAAATTTATCCCCAATAGGGAAAGGCAAAGGACTATAATCCATACAGCCTAGTCTGAATTTGTAAGTTTCGTTCTGATATATCAAAAGGCCGGAGCCAAGTCTGAAGTAACTTTATTGTTCTTCTGATTCGATGACTGGTAGAGTAAGGCCGAAACCAAGTCTGAAATTTCATATTTTCGTCTACTCTTCTTTGTCTATAAGTGATAGGCGAGGTCGAAACCAAGTCTGTAATAGGCCGAAGCCTGAAATATCAAAATAAAATTTCACATCCGATGAATGAAGGTCCTGATCCTGTTTCAAATATCATTGATAGTATTGCAAATAAATTCAAATATACTAGTATAGTTATCCAAATTAGTCAATAAATCTTGTGTATTGCGCGGGACATTTTTTGGTCCAGAAGTTGATAACAAGTTGGCTATAAATAAGAGGCGTTCCAGATTAAAAGCGGAGCATTCAAAAAATATGTGATCTAAAGACTGTGTAGAGTTGTTGGTGCAATGTGGGCAAACGGGCGATGAGATGATACGCATACGATTCAAATGTGCATTAAATCTGCAATGTCCAAATCTCAAGCGGCATAGTATTGTATAATATTTTCTGCTTCTATGTTGATGCGATTTAGTAAACCAAGGACTTTTTCCAATATCTTGATTTATCTGAGCATACCAAGATCCTTTTCTTAACAAGGTTTGTCGCCAAAGATCACGCCAATCAGATAGGATTTTTGATTTAATAGCAACTAATAGATCAGTGTATGGTACGGCAACATTCTCATCAACAGGGCTGCCGCTGTCACTGTCAACAATTGAACGTGCCAGAAAGTCCACATGTTCATTTCCCCTTACTCCTATATGTGAAGGTGTCCACAATAATTTGATGTTGTAGTTTCTTCTGGATAGTTGATAAAGGAGATGTCTTATTTCTAAAATGATGAAGTTTGTATTAGCACTGAATTGATAATTATCTAAAGCCTTTAGAACGCTCATACTGTCAGTAATGATCAGCCAATATTGATTAGTTTGTTTTTTAATGAATTCTAGGGCAGCAGTAATTGCTAGAGCTTCAGCTGTAAATATTGATATCTCCTTTTTCAATCTGACGCCTTGGCCAAACTTCAGATGAGGTACGTAATAGGCCATGGAAACATTTATATCATTTTTTGATCCATCTGTGTAAACTTGTTTGAACTTATCAGAGTATTGTGCTATGAGGTTGTAAACTTCCTGGCGCTCTTTTAGCTTATGGTCAATAATAATATCGATTTGATTAATAAGACAGTCAAACTCCTTTTCGTAACACATCCAATTGCTAGAACTGTGTATTTTGTGTTGGTTATTTAGATTTAACATGAATGAATATTCGAAGAGAATAAATGGGTTATTAGAAGTTAATGGAGCATTTACAGGATATTTACTATGTAAGTAATTAAGCTTTTTAATTAGAGGATGATTACTAATGGAAAACAGTTTTAGCAAAAAACAGTATTTCAAATATTTAAATCTAAGGTGTAAAGGGGAAATGTTGCACTCGACCTGTAACGAATTAATTGGGGTTGTTTTCATGGCGCCAGTGATAAGTCTCAGGCTGTGATTTTGAATAATATTTAATTTGTTAACCAACTTGTCATTAGCAGAAAAACATAGAAATCCATATTCAAAATGACTGCGTACAAGAGATTTATATAGGGTAAGAAGGATTTTTGGATCAGAACCCCAATATGTTTTTGCAAGAGACTTTAAAATATTAAGAGCCTTAAGAGCTCTATCAACTATGTGGTCTACATATTTGTTCCATGATAAGTTATTCATGAATATAACACCTAAAAATTTAACTTCATTTGTGATAAGAAGAGATATATTATTATAGTTTATTTTAATTCTTTCAGACCCTACTTTATTAAAAACTATGACTTTAGACTTTTCAAAGCTAATGTCCAATGCAAGATAATTAAAATAAGAATTTAATTTAACTAAAGCTTCGTTTAACTTAAGATTTAGGGTAGTTATATTATTACTAGAACAATAGACTACCAAATCATCAGCAAACTGTAAATTGTATATATGAGAGCCTAGAATTAAGTTTAATCTATGTATATAAAGTGTGAAAATCAATGGACTCAAAATGCTACCTTGACATGTACCTTTATGAGAAAGCCTTGGACCAATAAGTCTATTATTATACTTAACAAATACCTTCCTACTGTGCAAAAAATTAAAAATCCATTGTATAACTTTTACAGGTAAACCAATCGCAGCTAATTCCGTGGATAGAATATGATGGTTAACATTATTAAAGGCTCCAACTACATCGAAGAAAACTCCAGCGAGAGCTTGCTTTGATTGTATAGCATTATAAATATCAAGATGTAAGTGAGCAATGCTCTCCCTTGAAGACCTGCCTCTTCTAAAACCAAACTGATTAGAAGGTAAAATATGATTAGACTCTATGAAATGTTCCAATCTTTGTTTTAAAAGTTGTTCAAATATTTTTCCCATGCAAGAAGTCAATGCTATAGGTCTATATGAATCAAAGTTAAACTTGTCCTTGTTGGGTTTTAAGATAGGTACTAAACAATCAACCTTCCAATCCATAGGAATAAGATTATGCTCCCAAAGAAGATTCAGGATATTTAATAAAATTAGTTTAGATTGAGAAGACAGGTGTTTAAGCATTTTATATGAAATGTAGTCAAGGCCAGGTGTAGAGTCTTTTCTGGATGAAATAGCAGAATTTAATTCGACAATGGTAAAAGATTTTATAATAAAATTTTGATTAGGAAGAATATGGCAGAAAGAATTAAGATTAAAGGCTGGCTCTACAGTATCTGGAGTATATTTTTTGAGAAAATCAAAGATCCAAGAATAGTCAGAGTTGTTATGGGAAGGTGGAGAATAGCTTTTGTTAAATTTTCGCATATACGTCCAAATGACTGATATAGGAGTTGATCTGTTAAATTGTTCACAAAGTTTTATCCAACTGTTTCTTCTCTCATTTCTGATAATATATTTTTTGGTGGCTTGTAGTCTTTTAAAATTAATGTAATTAGCCTCAGTGGGATCAGATTTAAAAGTCAAATAAGCGTTTTTGCTATTTAATACGGCTTTGGTGCAATTGAAATTCCACCAAGGAAGAAGTTTTTTTTTTTTATTTAAGTTAGAAGGAGAGCATGAAGATAAAGCTGTATTAACCAAAGAGTGCTTAGAAATAGAAGATGATTTCCACAGTGCTGAGTGTAAAATATCTGTAAATTTTGTGTAGTTATGAAGGGGGTCTTGTGTATCAAGAGAAAATTCAGTGAGCAATAGTTGGACATTTAAATTATAAATGTTCCAATCAACGTTGTTCAGGTTAGGGAAGCAGGGTAGTGAGCTACTATTGGGAATAGGAGTGGCATTGTAATGATTGTTATTAAGTAAAATTTTTGTGATTACAGGAAAGTGGTAGCTGCCTAAGGGATCGTCATGTACTGACCAGTCACACTCTAGAGCCAATGGAGGTGATACTATGGTTAAGTCAAGAGCATTCTGTCTCCATATGTGCGAACCAACAGTGGTCATACTTCCGTCATTAAGTATAACCAAATTATTGTTATTGATAGAGTCTAAAATGTCTTTGCCTCGACAATTAGAAGTAGAACAGCCCCAGGCTGAGTTTAGGCCATTAAAATCTCCTGCTAGGAAGATTGGTTCTGGTAAACTTTTAATTAACCTGTCTAGTTTAGATTTAGAAAAAGCAGGATTGCAATTAGTTGGACTGTAAAAGCTTATGATAGTAAGTTCTTTGTTGCTAGAGTATTTTATACGAACAACAACATTTTGAATGGAGTCATCATAAAAAGTATCAATTTTAGAATAAGAAATAGAGCTATGTATTAATATGGCTACGCCATTGTGGGTGTTTCCTGAATCAAGACGAATTACATTGTAATGACGTATCTTAAATTTTTGACAAGGCTTTAACCAAGTCTCACAAATTAACGCAATGTGAATATTTTTGTCCAAAAGGAAATAATTAAAAATATGTTGATTGTGTAGAATACTCTGAGCATTCCATTGCACAATATTTAAAGTATCCATAAAGTACAAATTATTTATTAGTAACCTTTTTTAATGTATCTTGCAGGACATTTTTAATATTTTGGGAAGAGATAGGTATTTCATTATTTTTGTTTAGTGTTATAAGTTTTACTAAAGCTTCTGTAATAGATTTGAGTATTATTTCGGAATTTAAAAGAGATAAGAACTGATCAGTTTTGTTTAATGATGGAAAGTGAGAGCTGTTTAAAACATCAACAAAGCTTTTTTTCTGAAATTTATCTCTGTTAAGCTGGATTTTTTCTTTTTTAACAGGGCATGCAGGGGATATGGCAATGTGATTGCCAGAGCAGTGACAGCAACTGGCTGCAGTATAAGGAGTCTGACAATCTTTAAAATTGTGACCTTCGCCACAAATGCTGCATCTTTGTGAATTTTTACAGAATTTTGCAATATGACCATATCTTAAACACTTTAGACACTGCTTTACTGGCGGGATGTACTGCCGTACTTCGAACCGCCAGCTGTTGAGGTCCACACTATCTGGTAAATTGGGACAGGAAAAGGTTATAGAAATTGTTTTTGTGGGGATTAATTTTATTTCTCCATTTTCTCTTACACGTCGCATAAATCTACGTATAGATATAATATTTTTCGTGCTAGTTAGAGCTGAATATATTTCTTTATTGGATAATTCTATAGGCACATGAGAAATTACCCCAGTGACCTCTGTAGCGGCAGCCGGAAGGGAAGCTTTAAGTTTGTACCCATCAAGATATTTTTTGTTGCCTAAGACCGCGTTAGCAAAAGCAGGTCTATCAAAGATAACTCCAACTTTACTTTTATTAATGCGTTTTAGTTGTTTCACGCCTTTATTATATTTTTTTATGCTATTAGCGAGTGTCATCATGTCTCTTGTTCCGATTGGCTTGTCAGCCTCTGTACTCTCCAGGAATACAATATAGTCAAAATTACCCCCGTTCTCAGGGTAGTGCCGCACGTAATCGGCTACCCGAAACGGGGCATACCTTTCGGCGTCTGTTAGCTCAACAGATTTTATGGACTCGGAGTCGGAGCTCAACGAGTCGTCCTCAGCGTTACCTTCCTCCTTCTTTTTCCTTTTCTTACTTCTCCCCATCTCTTGATTAATTTATAAGTATTTATTTATAAAAAACTCCAGTGAATGAATTATAAAATTAATAAAATATTTTTGAAAAAAAAAGACCGCCTTTTCACTTCAAAGTTCCCGCGCTTTTTCTGGATCATGAACTTTCACGGTTGACGGTCTGTGATGTGTACGGTGTCTACTGTCTACCAAGCAGGGCTGCCAGATGTACGATTCAAATCGTACTCATACGATTTTTTTGCGTTTTTACTCATGTACGATCGCTAGACCAAGATCGTACACAAAATGTACGATTTTTATATTCCTATTACCTGGAAGCATTTCATAGTTAAAAAAATGTCATCCACCGGCAAGCATGAATTTAGGAGAACTACCCCAACTACCAAGCGCGTGCCTAGATCTTTTACTTGAATAAAGTCTCTTTGAATAATCATATAACAGCTGTATTTGTTTGCTTTCTAACAAAACTAATATATATAATATAGATATTTTCTCTTTTGGTATTATTTGCGACTTGAAAAAAAACACATTTTGAAATAAAAAAAAATTGAAAATTATAAAACACTGGCTCAATTTACTTTAAATTTGTTATGTTTTCCCCATTGCTGTCAGATTGTGAACGAGCATTCAGCGAAGTTTATTTAATCAAAACAAAACTTAGAAACAGTTTATCCAATGATACACGTACCTAAGTGCAAATTATTAGCTAAGCAATCAATTAAGAAGAAACGAAAATTTTACGAAGTTTAACCCAACAAATTCTTTTATTAAAAAATATGACCACAGAAAATTTTGTATGAGTGTAACAAATAGTTTTATTACATTTATTTTCTAAAACTAAACGAATATTGATAAACATTTTTGAATATCATATCAATAATTGACCGCTCCAGCGGGATTCGAACCCGCGTCTCCGACTGACCGTGTCGGCGCTCTTGCCAATTAAGCTATGGAACGATATACCCACTGGATCGAAATTTTTTGATATGATGATTTCTATATTCGGTTTAAGCGAACCGTGGCGCCGTCTATAGTGAGCTCTTTACATAAACCCATAACTATTCAAAGTTTCATATTACACTGAAAATCTTTGACAGGAGACGACACCATGCTATACTAATATCTACGATTTTATTTTTGTGTTACCCTCACATTAGGAATTCTAAACAATTTTGAATATCATATCAAAAATTGACCGCTCCAGCGGGATTCGAAACCGCGTCTCCGACTGACCGTGTCGGCGCTCTAGCCAATTAAGCTATGGAACGATATACCCGCTAGATCGAAATTTTTTGATGTGATGATTTCTATATTCGGTTTAAGCGAACCGTGGCGCCGTCTATAGTGAGCTAAAAAAAGTTTCATATTACAATGAAAATCTTTGACAGGAGACGACACCATGCTATGCACACACATGCATGAATTCCTAATGTGCGGGGGGGGGGTAAAAGTAAAATAAAATCGAATATTGATAATTTATAATAAAAAATTAGTACTTAGTCTTAAAGGGCTGTAGGATCTTTTTATTTCAAAATTTCCTTGGCATACGATTTTTTTTGTAGTTGACGTACGATCACACTTTTTGTGCACCTGGCAGCCCTGCTACCGTGTGTACCAGCTACCAGTCTACTGACTAATTGACATTGACGTTTTCCTTAAATTGTGTTTTTGCGTTATTATAAGTTTCGAAACAAGAACTTATTGATTTAATAATAATATAAACAATTATGAAACGTGCTTATATCTTTAAAAATAAATCAGAAAAAGATGGAAAACTTATGGCCGTGGAAAACACGATTAAAGACTTCAAGAAGGCAATAGCTATACAGTTTCGTTTACCGGAGGAAAACTTGCAGTTATTTGCAGCGAATGGTTGTGAAATAGATGACGTGAGGGTCATAAGGGACGATGAGAAAGTGTATTTATCTTTAGAATGTGAGAAAAAGTTAACGAACTGTGATAAAGTGAATAATTCCATCGAGAGTATGATTGTGGCCGATAACAAAGAGAGAGTTGTTTCTGACTGGATTAAATTAAATGTAGGAGGAAAACACTTCGTAACTTCTCGTTCTACGCTTCTGGCTAAAGAACCGTTGTCAATGCTGGCTAGGATGTTTGCTGACGACAACAATATGTACTTAATGAACCCAAGTGCGAAAGATGAAACTGGAGCTTATTTAATAGACAGAAGCCCGGAGTATTTTGAACCTATATTGAATTATTTAAGACATGGAGAAGTGATATTAGATAAGCATATCAATCCGAAAGGTGTTTTAGAGGAAGCAGTGTTTTATGGTAAGGTAAAAAACAGTCTTATATTTAGGTATTAAAAATGTAAAGCTTTCAGCATTTACAAACGAAAATTTTATGCTTGAAAAGTTTTCCGTACTATTTTAATAAATAATTAGTATGCTTAATACTTTTTTTACATTTAATACTATTGGAAGTACATTTGTGCTTTACACAAGTGTTAAGACAACTTTTAATACATACTTTTTATTTTTAGATACTGCTTGTTAGTGTATGTATTCTAAAGAAAATCTGATACTAAAATAAGCCACAACATATGCCCTCTATAAATCATATATTTATTTATTTGTATTGACTTTAACTTTACATCATAATGTAATATAGTAAATAAAAATGTCTTATGAATTTTTAATCTACAAATTCCAGGTCTCGACTCAATGATACCACAATTGAATCAATTAATCGATGAGCCTTTGAATAGCTCTAGTAATAATCAGTCTCTAACAAGGATGGATGTAATACGACTTGTAATTATGACGCCGACAACATCAGAACTGAGGTTTCAAGGTGTTAACCTAGCTGGTGCTGATTTAAATAGATTGGATCTAAGACATATCAATTTTAAGGTACATATAAATATAATTTTAAAATGACTCTGAATTAAAATGTGAATAGATTTACTTAATTTAAAAAAAAACATGTCTATTTTACACAAAACATTTTTTTGTGAAAATCAAATAATAATTATGCTTCATACTTTTCCACATATCAAAACCATATATTGGAAAAATATAATTCCATAAGTAAAAACTATTTACAAATAAAAATTACTTTGTTTTTTTGTACACATTTAAAATTAAAAAGACTAACATAAAAACTTTTTTTTAAACAACTAGTTTAAAAAAATTAAGTTAAAAACTCTGCCTTACTGACCTTGCTCCTTTGCTGTGATAGTAACACATTAAGGAACATGAGTAATAGGGCTTTTTAATACTACAACGAAATTTTTACTGACTTAATAATTAATTTTAATAACAAATGCCAATATTATTAAATAATAAACTGTTAATAATTTAATATAAAGTTAATAGTTACTTGATCTCACTTGTTAAAATTACAGTAATGATCAGAAATATATTAAAATTTTACGTTTTTTTTATTAATAACAATTTTTTTTTTATTATTAATTAGCAGTTTGATGAAAAAATAATATGTGTTACCTTAATACATCCTCTCTTGTGATATTTCGTTATTTTTGCCAAACCCCCTTCCTCCCTTTCAAGCCTCACATCATTAGTCTATGGTCCCTTATAAGCCCAGTTTATAAGTATGTTTATTTATTATTTTAATAAAATTATTATGATAAAAATAATTTTTAAGTTTACACTTACTCCTTTTGTTACAGTATGCATGTCTCTCAAGATGTAATCTCAGCGGAGCAAACCTCTCACACTGTTGTTTAGAAAGAGCAGACTTATCTCACGCTAATCTAGAGGGTGCACAGTTACTAGGAGTGAAGGCATTATGTGCAAATATGGAAGGTAATATTAGTACAAAAATTTGTAATGGATTCTCATTTTCCTGTTTGTTTTCACACCAAAATACTTTGATAATTTTGGGAAACCAATGTCCCTTGTATTATTTTAAGGTAAATTAATAATAACTTAGTAGCTTCTACTATATCAATTGTATGAAATATTTGACTAACTAAAGCAAGGCAGCCTTTCCCTTTTGGCTTTTACCAAGTTTGGTAAATATAGGCCTCATTTCTCAGAATTGGAAAAAGTGATGACAATTACATCTTTCACCCATAAATTATGTGTAACATAGATATATCTTACAGAAGATTACAGACAAATAACACTGCTCTCGAGTAGTGTTATTTGTCTGTAGTGTTGTTGTGTTTCTATAGTGAGTAAGGTAGCCAGAGATCCCGAGGAGGGTTGATGGTAGGGTCCGCAAAGTGTTTGCGATGTTTCTGGTGTAGCAGGTGTCTTTGGCTATGGTGATGGTGGTATGGTGGCTTACCATCATGTGTGCCGTACGCTTGATTGGCGACCTAGTCATATAAAAAAAATCCAAAGTCAGTGCAAAATTAAGTTTTTTTTTTTTAATTTATGGAGTTTACTCCCTAAGAATCGTGTACGGGTCAACGCACATTGAGCAATATGATTGTTTTGCTAATTAGTAACCTCTTTAATTTAGCTGATTTATTACGAAATTGTTATTTTTCTTATGCAGATTTCTAATGAAATTGATATTTGTTTGCTACGAATGACGTCAAATGACGTCTGTACTTCTGCCTATATATACACAAAATAATCTTAATAAATTTAGTGTTAGATCGACTTTCATTGGGTTTGGTTTCCCTCATAACCTTCCCTCACATGTCATCTCTCACTCAACCATAGACTGTTCCATACAGTTTTTTTGGTATATCGGCTTATCGAGAGCGCATAATAAAATATAGCAGCACATAATAATAAATAAATATTTCTTCGAGTCCTGCCGACTCAAAGAAGAAAGATAATTTTGATATTAAAATCTACAATAACAATAATAACAATACAATTAAAATTTAAGTACATAGATTTAAATAACTTATAATAATAATCATCACTGCACTACACTTTAATTGGTATGTCCAGTCGAACGAATCGCGGTCGCGCGCTCGGGGGAGCAGGGGCCTCCTGGTCTTCGTTCGTATCTGCTGCAACTGGAACTGCGGTCGTGGAGACGTCTTTCACAGCACTGCTCTGTATAATTTTGTTTCTGCGATATCGCATGGTACCGTAGAGACATCCCGCAACAATAATAGACCCTAAGATTATATACAAGACAGAGTACTGATGTATATCGTGTATACTGAGTGATGCGTTTTCCTGCTCCTTGAGGTTAATGATCTGAGACTTCATCCCGCGCCACAAGTCTTCATGATCCTCGGGTGTGAACAGTTGGAAATCCGAAGTATTTATTATGGAATTTAATATTGAATAATCGGCTGGGATCGATATGTTTTCTTGGACCTTAACTTGGCTCATGTAACTATTTTGAGTGAATATAGAGAAGGTGTCACCTTTTATTGTACAACCTTGACCGATTTGTAAAAGGCCATTCCCGGTCAGTGTTGTCAATACAACTCCAGTGTCAATGCAAAATATGCGCACTGTGCATTTCCCACAGCAGGAATAAAGCCACATGTTATTGTTATGTAACTTGACCCAGCGCACGCGACATGGTGCCTCCTTTGTTTTACATATTGTTGTATTGTGTATACTCAAGTTACACATTCCGCTGGTTATTTGTAATTCGTATATCGGCTTATCGAGAGCGCATAATAATTTGTTTGTCTGTATGTGGACACAATTTTCTACATCTGATTCTGTCAAGATGAGTAGTAAGTCCTTTTGTAGATTGAATGCAATGTATGGTGCGATAAATTCTACGTTATAATGCTGCTGAGGAAGGGTTATTACTCTATCCAGTTCAAAATTTTCCTTAATTACCAAAGGAATCTTGATTTCGATTATCAAATAAGAAGAACCAATGTCGCCGTTGACCTTCATTAACTTATAAAGTTCTTTAATCGATCATCATAAATCGTTTTTATCGGCAGGCAAAGTCAGGTCATTCGGTATATGTCGGTATATGATATTTAATTGTTCTTCCAATTATTCAGGCAGCAAAAATGATTGTCTAAATGACCGTTTGCGAGGCTTGTTAAAGAGTTTATAACGCTTTCTTGCAAGTGTCGTAGGTTTGATATAATCATAGCTGAGACTGAGGATGACAAAATGTGTAATTCATTGTTAGCTATCTTCTCAGTTCGATTACTAGCAAAAGAAAGATTCGTTAGACATTTCTGTAGTATTCCGAATTGCTTGTTTAATATTTCTTCATTCCTCTGAAGAATGTTATATTGCGCTTCTATGACACTTGTTTGATTTTTTAATAAGGCTCGTAGAAGTTCCTCGTTTACAGAAAATTTGGTTTTGTTCTTTTCATATTTCTTATTACCCTTTTCATGTTTCTTAGTAGTCTTAGTACTATCCTGTCTATTCAGGACACAGGAGGACACTTGATATTTTTGCGGAGTTTGAGTATTCAGCTGGGTTGATGACCCACTGGACATGTCAGTCAGCGCGTTTGTAGACTGCTTATTAATGTTTATAGCATAGGCGTCATGTAACATTGTGTTATGACTCCTTTTACATAGTTTGCATTTTTTCATTGACGTACATAAATTCTTGTTATGTGTGTACAAGCAATTATGACAAAGGTTAAAATCTTCGATAATTCGATAACGTTCGCCCGGTGTTAATTTGATAAACCTTTCGCATTTGTATAAGGGATGTTTCTTGTCACAAATCGGGCAATTTGACATGTATGTCGCAACGCTTTGATATTCTTTGTTTATTAATTTTCCATACCGATGTTCCTTTTGAAATTGAGGCTTGTAAGTCTTGTTATTAACTGATTTTTGTTGATTATATTTTTTGAATGATGACAACATTTCTCTATCTCTTATGCCGCTTGGTTCTAAAGCGATGAATTTGCTCTCTAAGAAGTCCATTAGCTCCGAGAGTGAAGGTAATTCTCGTGGCATTTTCCGGGCTTCCTTGTAGTCGTTATAGGTGACTGTATCCAGCTTTTTTGTAATAATATGAACTAGTAATGGGTCCCAGGTACTTGTATCGATACCCAGGTTTTTAATAGCGTAGATACATTCCATTGACGTGTCGTAAATACGTCTAATCTCGTACGCTGATTGTTTTTGAGCGGCTGGCTGATTAATAAAGATTTCGATTTGTTTAGTAAATAACAATTGTGGATTGTTATATCTGTGTGTCAACAATTCCCACGCTATGTCGTAGTTGTCCGCTGAGATAGTTAGATGTTGGATGATTCGTTCAGCATCTCCTCGTAATTTGCTCTTTAGGTGTTGCATCTTCTGAGTTTTTGTAATCAAATTGTTATTGTGAATACTTTCTACGTATAAGTCATAAAACGTAGGCCATTGCGTATATTTGCCTGTAAACGTAGGCAAGTCGATCTGTGGTGTCGATTTTTCGTGATGAATGGTCGATGTGAGTTTAAGATTCAACGCCTTTTTGATTGACTTGTACGAATCTTCGTAGGCGTAAAACTCACTATCGTACTGGGTATCCGATCCTTGTAGGATATTATCTATTTGCAAGTGCAAAGCGTCTATTGCGTTCCAGCGCGTTTGTATGTTGCGTAACTCGTCTTCCAGCTCCCATTTGTCTTGGATTTCATCTACTTTCAAGCGATTTATTTGTCGATGAAAAGCTCGGAAGTTTGTTCTTTGCAGTGACATCAATTCTGTTGCCTGACCTCGATCCGACGTTGAGATCTTAGTGGCATTTGAACTTGTTGGCAATGTGAGTCTTGGCTGCAGCTTTGGTGTTGTCGGAATCGCAGGTGATTCCAGTGGTTTGCCAGCTCCTGGTGTCGGTGACACAGAAGTCTCCCTTGCTGGCGAAAATGACGCTACCTTGATGCGTACAGAATCAAAGTACTCTCTTGCCTGTACGTATTGATTTTCTTTAAAATAAGGATCAGTATCGTTATGGTAGAGCGACAACCGTTGGTCGTTACCTTGGAACTCGGCCCATAATTTGTCAAGGACATCGAGTCGCTCGTCCAAGTATTTACGGGTCTTCCGGGATACGGAATCTTTGTTGAAGTTCCTCTCTATCTTTTTTATTGCTTCGACAATTTCTTGTTGTCGTTGCAGGATATTTTCCATATTTATTTTTTAATGCTGACGTTGATGTAAAATTGATAGGACCGTCTTCAGGGGTCCAGGCCAATCTCTCAGTGGATAGTGCGACCTTGATTGCGCCTTCTCAATTTAACTGGTGGAACCCGCTTCTGGGAAGCCAGTCAACCGATTCGCAGTCACACAAATTCCACGTGAGCGTCGTGGCCACTGTATGTGGACTCTCCAAATGTCGATGGAAATCCGTAGAGTTTATAGTCTTGATTGACTGTTTTCTTGAGTGATTTCTCGAAGAAATATTTGTTTTTTTTTTTTTTTTTCTCGAAGGATCAAAACGACTGTATGTATCCTCGAAGTAAGACTGTTGTCTTGTAGCTTGCAGGTTCAGAATGACTGCGTAGCTTGTCAGCAGCAAGGCTGTATTCTCGAAGGACCAAAAAACTGTATGTATCCTCGAAGTAAGACTGTTGTCTTGTAGCTTGCAGGTTCAGAATGACTGCGCAGCTTGTCAGCAGCAAGGCTGTATTCTCGAAGGACCAAAAAACTGTATGTATCCTCGAAGTAAGACTGTTGTCTTGTAGCTTGCAGGTTCAGAATGACTGCGCAGCTTGTCAGCAGCAAGGCTGTATTCTCGAAGGACCAAAAAAACTGTATGATCCTGTCTGTATGATCCTCGAAGAAAGACTGTTGTCTTGAAGAAAGTAATCTCGAAGGACCAATGAACTGTATGATCCTCGAAGAAAGACTGTTGTCAGATTATAGAAAGCTTGTATTTTGCTTGAAGTTGCTGTATTATCTTCCAAACGTCGATGGAAATCCACAGCTTGTCAACAGCAAGGCTGTATTCTCGAAGGACCAAAAAAACTGTATGTATCCTCGAAGTAAGACTGTTGTCTTGTAGCTTGCAGGTTCAGAATGACTGCGCAGCTTGTCAGCAGCAAGGCTGTATTCTCGAAGGACCAAAAAACTGTATGTATCCTCGAAGTAAGACTGTTGTCTTGTAGCTTGCAGGTTCAGAATGACTGCGCAGCTTGTCAGCAGCAAGGCTGTATTCTCGAAGGACCAAAAAACTGTATGTATCCTCGAAGTAAGACTGTTGTCTTCTAGCTTGCAGGTTCAGAATGACTGCGCAGCTTGTCAGCAGCAAGGCTGTATTCTCGAAGGACCAAAAAACTGTATGGAACAGTCTATGGTTGAGTGAGAGATGACATGTGAGGGAAGGTTATGAGGGAAACCAAACCCAATGAAAGTCGATCTAACACTCTATGAATCTTGTCAACAGCAAGGCTGCATTCTCTGTATGAATACTCGAAGGACCAAAAACTGTATGGGACAGTCTATGTATGAGTGAGAGACGACATGTGAGGGAAGGTTATGAGGGAAACCAAACCCAATGAAAGTCGATCTAACACTAAATTTATTAAGATTATTTTGTGTATATATAGGCAGAAGTACAGACGTCATTTGACGTCATTCGTAGCAAACAAATATCAATTTCATTAGAAATCTGCATAAGAAAAATAACAATTTCGTAATAAATCAGCTAAATTAAAGAGGTTACTAATTAGCAAAACAATCATATTGCTCAATGTGCGTTGACCCGTACAAATCGATATTCGATATTTTTATTTTCGTTTAAAAAAAAATAAGGAGTAAAATTTATTGAACAAATGACCTCGCTACGTTTCTCGTAACGTCATTTATCGGAAAGATAAACTACTAAGAAAACGCCCTATTGGGTTCCGATAGACGACGACGTTATCTAATAACGCCATCGATTGATAGATATATGGCGTTATTTGATTCGTTTATTTGCCATTTGATATGCTATTAATCTTTTTATTAGACTAGTAAGCCTTTTTTGTTCTTACTTGGACAGTCAATCTGAAGGAGTAAACTCCAGTCGGGCGTCAGAGCTGACACACATTTTTTTTATTCCCCTAAATTTCCCCCTAATTTTCCCTTAATTTCCTTATTTTTTATTTTTGTATTATTAATTTCTAATTTTTTAATTTATTTATTATATTAAAAGAGGGGGGGGGGATCATACGTACCTACTCTTGCATAGGAATATAGGGGAAGGGTGTTAAAAATGCAAAATTCATCTTAAATTACCTTAATTATTTGGCTAAGTGATTACTATTTAATATTTTCAGGTGCTATTTTAAAAGGTTGTAACATGGAAGATCCAATAGGATCGAGAGCAGTGATGGAAGGGGTTAATTTAAAAGGTTAATTTTTTTTATGTACTAGTCATCTTATGTTGTTTTGCCTGTGTCTACATTTTAGAGCTTACTATGTTGCAATGAGTCAAACCATGTTGTTTTAAATGTTATTTCTGGATTAAGTAAATTTTGTAATATCGAAAATAAATTTTAAAAAATCCAGAAAAGTGTTTTCATTACTATAATATTGTTATGTTTTTATTTATTTTTTTTATTGTATAATAAAAAAATATTTATTAAAAACAAGACATTTTTACATTAATACAGTTTAATGATTTTTGAAGGTGCAAATTTAGATGGAAGCAATATGGCTGGCGTTAATTTACGTGTGGCAACATTAAAAAATGCTAATCTTCAAAACTGTGATCTCAGAGCTGCAGTATTAGCGGGGGCAGATTTAGAGGTAAATTATAAAATAACTCATGTCAAATACAAATAAGTACAGATGAGTGAGAGAGTGTTATTACATAATAATTGTGTTTGCTCGCAAACGAAAAAAAAACCGACTTCAATTACATCGACGAGTAATACAACGTAGATCGACGAAAAAATAGTCAAGCAACTACGCGTTATCAAAGATTACTCAAAAACTAGTTATCAGATCTCGATAAAATTTAAATGTGACCACATGATAAACATCCGCTTTCGATAAAATTAAAAATTATCAAAATCGGTACACCCAGTAAAAAGTTATTGCGGATTTTCGAGAGTTTCTCTCGATTTCTCTGGGATCCCAGCATCAGATCCCGGTTTCCTTATCATGGTACCAAACTAAGGATATCTTTTTTCCAACAAAAAAAGAAATATCAAAATCGGTACATCCAGTAGAAAGTTATGCGGTATAATACAACGTAGGTCGACGAAAAAAGCGTCAAGTAAAAACGCATTATTAGATATAACTCGAAAACTATGTTAGATCTCAAATAAATTTAAATGGGACCAATTGGCACACACCACCTTTCAATTTAAAAAAAAATTGTCGAAATCAGTCCACCCGGTCAAAAGTTCTGATTTAACATAAAAAAAAATACAGTCGAATTGAGAACCTCCTCCTTTCTTGGAAGTCGGTTAAAAATGATGTATATTGTATAAGACAGTTCACTTTCTCCCAATAAATTTCAAAAATTATACATTATTCTGTATGATTGTTAGAAAGACTACTGGGTTACTCGCCAACATGAGTTGAAAAATTAATACAAATATCCATACTTAATATTATAAAGCTGAAAAGTTTTTTTTTTTTGTTTCTTTATACTCGCTAATCTCAGGAACTATTTGTTCGAATTGGAAAATTCTTTTGTGGTTTATAGCTCCATTACCGAAGAACGCTAATTTTATTCCTCAAATTAAATAAATATTCATTTAAATAATATTTCCTTGTTGCTGTGTTCATCTCGAAAACGGCTGCAGTAATTTCAGTCGAATTTTTTCTAAGTTTTTCTAATACTTTTTAAAACATTCTTATAGAAAACTAGCTGACCCCGCAAACGTTGTTTTGCCATATATGTTATTAACCCCCTATAACTTAGGGGTATGAAAATTAGATGTTGACCGATTCTAAGAGCGACCCGATATGCACACAAAATTTCTTAAAAATTGATCTTGCCGCTTCGGAGGAGTATGGTAACTAACATTGTGACATGAGAATTTTATATAAGATTTCCAAATAATTTAAGAATTTCTAGACAAAGTAACGATTCAACGCGTTTGATATTACGCAAGACAAGACAATATCTGGCTGGTAGAAAATATATATAAATCTTGACATCTATTAAATAAATCTACGTTGTGGCTACGGCAGTATAGAATATAGCCACCCACTCTCTTCCCTTGAGTGTCGTAAGAGGCGACTAAGGGATAGCAAAGTTCCATTACGAACTTGGAACAGTAGAAGCCGACGGATGACGGAATAACTATTTATCGGCTGACTTATAAATACACTGAACGAAAATGGACAGCAGCGTCTTCGGTGCCACAAAGCCAGCTCTGTAGTCACCAACCGGCTTGTCCAGCGTGGTGACTAATGGTATTACCCCAATGATTTCGACATAGGCACTACAGCCTTAGTTCCCGGCAGTCCCCCTATTCCCTGCTATCCCCAGTGGGGGCTGGAGGAGGATTACGGAGAAACCGGAATGCTTGGCTCGTACTTGGGCAGGCCTATGTCTGGCAGTGCGATATTCTGAAATGATGATAAAATAAATAATTTATAACCCCTTATGAAAAGTTATTAACTAAACATTTTCTTTTCAGTGTTGTGATCTATCCGGAAGTGATCTACACGAAGCTAATTTGAGAGGAGCGAACTTAAAAGACGCGGCCTTCGAACTTATGCTGACTCCTCTACATATGTCTCAAACTATTCGATAGAGTATTTACTATGTTATTTTTAATGAAATATGTATTTATACTTTGTTCTGTTATTTACTTGAAGTATAAAGTATTATGAGTTGTGTATTTTGGTCAATTTTATTTAATTTCTTTTATTATCTACATAAAGGGCAATGTTACTAAATAAAGAAACTAATCTATTTAGCTAATACTGTCCTGTTCGTGGGGAGTGTCGGGGATAGCATAGGCGCTTTGATGCTTCTGATATTGTACGCATCTATATCGCTATGGAAACCGCTTACTATTTTGGGTCGCTGGTTTGCTACTGTAGTGGTATAAAAAACAAAATAGTACAACACTATCTGTACTCTGTGATGGTACTTTTTTTTTAATAATACATACCTCATTTAAAAATATGTTTAGTCGGTTATGTTCCGCATCGAAGCAAAATTAAAAAATATACAATTATAGACTTTTATTAATGGTGCTTGAACAACCGCTCTGGTGTAGTAGTTCCTGTAGGCGCCTAAAATACGGGTGATGGCGGCTATCTTTGTGTGTCTCCCCACTGTGCTTCTGAGAGCACGTTAAGCTGTGGTCCCCGATTATTATCATAAATGTCTGATAGCAATCGTTACTCATAGTAGGGAATATATCCTCTAACCCGCAGTGGATCAGCGTAGTGAATTCATTATAAGCTCCAACACTTCTCCTACATGGAGAAAGAAGCCTATCCCAACCGTGGGATGTTAAAGGCTGAATTAGAATGCGGGATTCATTAAAAAATAAATAGTTTAGAATAATACTACCTAGTAGATTTTTCGCATAGTAAATAAATATATAAATATTCATTTTAATGTTTTGGTAATAAAATTGTGTATAAATAACGACCATCTTAAATGTTTTATATTCGTACTATTGTTTTTTATTGCTTTTACAGCTTAGCAGGTATTTAATTTAAATAATAATATAGGTAAACTATCAATAAATGTAAGTCACAATGAGTACCTACAAATATTGACATAGGTACATTAAATTGTTTTGTTTTTATTTTCGACAAAACAACACGGCAAATAAATCTTTTATAATTTAAAAATTATTTAACCTCTATTCGTTCATAATTGAAAACATACAATTCGCGTAGAAAGGAACGTTGTTGTTGTACTATGATTATAATGTTTGCATCATTGTGTTATGCGTTACGAGGTTGGTTGCATTTGTTTTTTATTCGCGTTCTATTTTTGTGTGTGACGGACGGTTCTGTCTATTCAAAAGGATTTATTTAGCAAAAAAAAATTTGATGATATTCGTTTAAATTGTAATTTATCATCAAATTTCCTCCCGATTGCGAAACTAATTAAAATGCAGAACGGAGAAGAAACACCGGCGGCTGTGGAAACAGGTGAGTTTATTATTTGTTGTCGTAAATAATACAACAACATCGCAGAATCGCAGTTTTCTATTTTGATTTCTTATATGAAACAATAGTGAAATATTTCGTACGTAATAAAGAAGAAACTTTTTAATTACTACTGTTTGCATGTATTTGTTAATACCCACATTTTTTTTTTTTGGTGAAATCGCGTGCAACATGCAGTCCGAAATTATTGTTGTTTATAGGCTTTAATTACTCGGTATAATCGTATTTTCACTTGGGTTTGTTTCGTGCTTTGATTTACCACTATTTGGGTGGTTTCTTCGCTTGTAATTATTGGTACTGTTTCCAACATAATTGGAGTGTGAAATATGACTCACATTCCTATGCGCTGCCCACCTATTGTAAAAATGTTTCTGATTTATTAACCTGTTGAATGATTGCGGGCTAACTTTTATTTCTTTCACTTACATTAATTATATATCTAAAAGAAATATGATTTACGATACTTAATTAAAGAAATAGTTACGACTACCTCCTTTAGAAAATATAAATATTATAGATTTTTATTGTATTTATCTAATAAGAATCAATATAAATTAATTTAGAATTAAGAATGAAATAAATGTTTATATTTAATTTAATCAAATAATATGGGACCTATTTACAAGTTCTAAGTATTCAGTCCTAGTTTTCAAAAAAACTCTCTGCAATTACCCAGTAAAATGTTTTACAATATTATAAATTTTATTATTTCTAGGTTTAGTTTAATTTAACTACTAAGTGTATTTTAAGTTCCACTAATTTACATGCCTTATTATGTTTCTAGAAAATAATGACAAAATGATATTAAAGTATGTATTTTGAAGGTAGTTAAAAATATTTTTTCAAGAATGCGTGATGGCTATTCATTTTATCCAAAGAAAAAAGCTACTAAATTATTGAAATAATTAATAGTTTATTTTATTAGATACAAGGAAACGTTAGTACAAGTTCAAAGTAAATTAAAAAGGAGAATAAATACTGAAGTAACTGACCAAGTTTTAGAGATGCCTATTTTTCTAAATAAAATTAGTCCAAGTGCTTTTTTTAATGATCATTCCTAGAAATAAAATAGGAAGAGTAAACCATGAGAAAAATATTTTTAAATTTACAACATATTTAAAATTAAAGAACCTAAAAATAATGTTATCAAAATTTAATGTTATTAAATTAGTTATCAAAATTTATTGTTATAAAATTTAATGTAATTAATGTTATCAAAATTTATTTAAAATAATTTATATCTTAAAAGATGGATAGTCACTAAATAAATAAATATCTTAAACATCGCTTTATTTTAGCCTGTAATATCCCAGTGCTGGTGCCTCATTCTCCATGTAGGAGAAGGATCCGAGCTTAATCCACCACGCTCCTCCAATTCGGGTTGGTAGGATATTAAATAAACCCTAGGCATATGTCGGAAACTTAATGCTTGTAAAATCAGTAATACCCGACTGATGTAGTTACATTTTTTTTTGTTACAATATTAATTGACAATCTATTCGAATACTATGAACATTAACTTTAATAGATATGTTTTAAATCAAAATATTGTTTCATTATAATTATAGTATGTAATTACTTTATTAGATAAGAAATTATTAATACATATTATGAACAATTTGTACCAATTGATAATGAAGAGAACGACAAGTCAATATCATTAAACTGTCTAATTATCTTCACATTATAAGTTATAGCAAAATTTTCCTAAAGAGGGAAAAAATGCTTTACACTTTTTAAACATAAACCAAAAAGCTTTCAGCAGTCTTGCATATTGTTTTAATTCATGTTTATAAATGATTTTGGCTATATCTTTAGAAAAAAATATTTAAAATAATAGACTCCAATCAAAATGAAATTATTACTTAATTTTACTTAATTTTCAGTTTGTATAAGCTATAAGACTAATTAATATTAAGTCAAATAATATTAATTTAATTAAGATTAAGTGATAATTTTTAATGCTCACACTAGCATTTAAAAGCTATTATTAATAATGGTGATTATATCTTGAAGTATTTGTCAAAATATGATTTTAATTAATGATAATATGTTGAGATAAGATCTTCTGTGCTAATTTGGCACTGTTGGAAGCCACTAATCGGAATAAATTAATGAGATACGATCTTTATCTAAATTAAATATTACAAATAACAGAATAGTAACTACCACCCGAGTACCATTTTAACTGGTCACTGTAAAAGACATCATTCGCGCTCTCATCAACATAGCAATGATTATTGCTGTTATGCAACATCTTGAGAAATTTCGCAGAATAGACAGCGTGGGCGAAAGCACTGAACCATAAGGAACTTCAGCGTTAACGGGCATGGTTTCAGATCACACTCGACAGCAACATTGATGCTACGCTCTTACTTTCAATGGCGGTTGCCCAGCCAGACCTCTACAGTCGGGTCTATGCTAGCCTGTACCTGTACAACGTTACGAAAAGTGTGATCGGGCAAGGCGAACGGAAATTGAGAGGGAGATATAAGTTAGTGAAGATAGAAAGAGAGGGAGTTACGTTTCGTATATCGTCTCTCGTGTGGTCTAAACACTCCTTTTTTTTATTCTATTCTTAAAATATACCCGTCCAGATATAAAAAATGTAACGAATTAGAAAGCCTGACTCTTAAGTAATGTAACAGGCTAAGATTGGCGTTTATGACGTAACGATTATGCTTCATAGGTGTGTGTGGGATGAACACATACGAAGGTAACAGAGTTCAGTTAATAAATAAAAAAATGTACAATTTTTAAAAGCATACATATATATGAAATATTGATTTCGAATATACATACATTATATATTGTACTTTACGTGTATGGTATGTAAATAGTGTGCATACCAGTTTCGTACAATTACAATACAATTATGTGTTCAAGTGTTTTATTTCACTGGAAATGTGTACGACCTTGTGTTTAGCATGAAGTTAACACGAATGACCCTAATATAAGTTTAACTTTACGTTGAAATTGTTGGTTTTTCAGTACTGACTGGCCTGTTAGCGCAGTGTAGTGACCCTGCTTTCCGCTTCACGGGTTTCGGGTTCGATTTCCGCTTGAGTCTTTGTGTTATATTTATATTTAAATATCTATGCCTATATGTATTATTTCTATGTATATTTATAAATAAATAAAAATATTTAGCTATAACAGTCGGCTGTTACCTATAACAAGCATACCATAGGAACATACGTCCTAGTGTGTATGTCATAAGAAAAAGGAATATATATATACGAGCCCCGATGTAAAATAGTTCGTCTAGTATGGAAAGTAGTGCAAAGCGTAAAATATAGAAAGTAAATATTGGTAAAATAATTACGAACGTTTAATAAAAAGTAAACCACAATTCGAGGAACATTTTAAAGTTTATTTTAAAATAACTGAAATTCTTTCATGACTTTACATAACATAAAAAATTAAAAAAATATTCTAAAAAACATAACGCAAAAGTATTCGTCTACCCTTGTCACTCACGCAAAATAGTTCGTCTACCACTTGGTTGTGTCGCCTTTGCTCTCAATGACAGCTTTAATGCGAAGAGGCATGGTTGCAACCAACGCTGCACACTCCTCAGGCGTAATTGACTCCCAGACAGCGAAGAGTTTAGCTTTTAAGTCGCTCTTCGATCTTGATGGATTTTTACGGAGAACTTTTTTCATTTTTCACCATAGGGTTTCGATTGGCGACAAGTCCGGGCTGTTAGATGGTCATTCGATTGTAGGGATGCTTTTCGCCAGTAGCCACGTCTTTGTTGTCCTTGCAGTATGGCAAGGATGGTTTAAAAACTCCTTAACAAAGTAGGACTTCAAAGTATACATTGCGACCGTTTACTCCAGGGAGGAGGCTGATGAAAAGGTTACTAATTTTATACACATAATATAAATCAAAATTCTGATCTGACTATCTTACTACAACAAAGGTTGCTCTATTATATTTCAAGAATATAAATTACATAATTGCATCCAACACTGAGTTTAACGACGTCCAAATATTACAATATCCTCATTGTTACCGATTTTTGTGAAATGGCTCTTAATGTAAAACAAAAAACGTTATTTCTCCACAATTTCGATTTCATTAAATTAGTAGTATTTCAAGTAGTACTAAAGTTCTAAAATTAGTATATCACTAAACAGACGTAAGTTTTCTATGACCAAGGAACTAAAGATATCTTAAAAAGTAGCATCTTGATGTTTTCATCGTTCTTTATGTAATTCACTGCGACACGTTACGAAGCAAATTGCTATTACATCTGTATACGATAAATATGTTACATACAGAATATTATTTCTGCATTATTGATATGAACTTTTAAACATGTAGGACTAATGCACACGACATTCATTTTTATCAGAATAGGAAGGTGCAATATCTGTCATTAGCACAAGTACTTATTGTTAATTATATGTATAAATAAAGATTTATTTCAATATCGTAAGGAACTAAAGGCGTTTATAAAACTTCATAAAATACGTATTTTTCTGGTATTCGATACAAAAACTTAGACAAATATAATAACAATTTTAATCTTCTAAGATAAAAAAGTAAAATAAAAAGTTACTTATTGCAGCTTTGTTTTCTTTTACAGCGTGTAAGCGAGCTTGTAAGATTGCTATTTTAATGCACCTGCTTTTAGCTTACAAATGGAAAAGGGGCAAAGTTTTTCTTTGTAATTTTTCTTGTCTAGTCGCCTTTGTAATTTCATTGTTAATGCTCTAGTAAATTTATAAATTAAAATTTTACTTAAACATTATTATTACAATTGTTACTAACACACTAATATACTATGGATGTTCACGTCTGAAATAAACGCTTATTAGTATTATTATTATTTCACTGAATGTCATTCCGCCCGCCCAATACATAATAGATACATATATTATAATAACTACTTATATAAATAATATAGTAAATTTACTTATACTTACATATATAAATATAAGCGGGTGGAGGATTACGCCCCGTCCGTCTCGGCTTTCAGGAAGTTCTCGTCATGCGGGACAGTGATGTCCACTAAAAATACCCTCGACCGTGCTCTGTCCATCACCACGATAACAGGCTTGTTCGCCAGTATCGTCCTGTCTGTGGCGATAGGCAGGTCCCAGTAGAGCCGGACTCCGTCGCGTTCGAGTACTGGCACCGGTGAGTATTGGTAGTACGGCATCCTGTGTTCCAGGAGACCGTACATAAGAGCGAGCTCTTGGTGGAGAATCATGGCCACTTGGTTGTGTCTGTGCAAGTACTCAGTATTAGCAAGCGCGGAACAACCCGAAAGCACATGCCTGAGTGACTCACCGGGATGACGACAGGCTCGACAGAAGTCGGGAGTGCCATCCTTCAGGACGTGTTTTCGGTAGTTGTTCGTCTTGACCACCTGATCTTGTATTGCACAGACAAAACCTTCGGTTTCCCCAAAGAGGTCGCCGAATCGCAGCCACTGCACGGAGGCCTTACTGTCAATGTGTGGTGCGTGAAGCGCCTTGTAGAACCGTCCATGCAGTTCCTTCTCCATCCATACGGTCTCCCGGTCAGAGGTGCTCAGTACGACCGGTTTCTGCCAGTTCTCTTTGGCCAAGGCTAGGGGGGTTAGTCCTTTGTCACACATTGAAACGTCACCATGCAAAGCGCTGTCCCGTCTCGTTTCAAAGTAGGCCCTGAGGCTGCATACCTCACGGTTATGCATGGTCTTAGCGCTTAACATAACTCGACCACCACACTTCCGCGGGATGTATAGTCTCATGACCGACGACTTAGGGTGATGCACGCGATGGTACGTCATAGTTGTGCGGACTCTTCTGTCCAGGGCGTCAAGTTCGGTCTGAGTCCATCTGAGTATGCCAAAGGTGTACAAGAGAGTGGGCATGACCCAAGCGTTATAGGCTCGGACCTTGTTGGCTCCAGACAAGTAGCTCCGAAGAACTTTTGTCAGCCGTTCAAAAAAGATTTCACAAACTGCCTTTTTCATGTCCACTTCCTTCACCCCTATGCATTGTGACATCCCCAGATACCAGTAAGATTCAGCTACGGAAAGGGTCTTGAATGATGTTAATTCGAGACTAAGCTGCGCCGATTGAGTCACCTGACCCCTGTCCACATGCACGACCGCACACTTATCCACTCCAAGCTGCATCCTGATGGAACTGCTGAACTCCGTAGTGATTTTCAGCAGTTCCTGCAGGCGTGCAGCGTTAGGTGCCAGCAATTTGAGGTCGTCCATGTAGAGAAGGTGGGAGACTTTAGTACCTCCTCTCCGGAACTGAAAGCCTGTCCCCGAACGCTCCAGCAGGGTGCTTAGAGGGTTCAAGGACAAGCAGAACCATAGTGGACTCAGACAATCACCCTGGAAAATACCCCTCCGTATCCTGATTGGGTCATCCGCACCCGTCAGTCGCTCGCCCTGGAGACATAGGTTCGTGCTCCATTGCCCCATACATACTCCGAGGAAGTCTCGAACTGCCTCGTCAATGTTGTACAGCTCGAGGACCCTCAGGAGCCATGAATGAGGCACCGAGTCGAAAGCCTTTTTGTGTTCGATCCAGGCGGCCGAAAAGTTCCGACGGTTGCGTCTGACAAGCTGGCCCGCCACGGAGTCGATGAGAAGGAGCTCCTTTGTACCGCGACCGCCTCCACGACATCCGTTCTGAGCTGCAGACAAGATTTTAAACTCACCAATATGTCGTGAGTTCACAACGGACACACACACACAGCTCAGAACGGACGTCAGTGTCTTGTAGATGGAGGTCAGACACGTTATGGGGCGGTAGTTAGTGGGATCTGCGGTGTTGGTGGACTTTGGAGCTAAGTGAGTGATCCCGGTAGTGAAAAGGTTCGGGAGTGTCTTCCGATCTATTGCCTCTTGGTATTGTCGAGCCAAGGTCGCATGGCAGACCGAGAGCCCTTTCAGCCAGTAGTGATGCAGACCGTCGGCCCCCGGACTTTTCCAGTTCGGAGCCCGCCGGACCGCACCACTGACGTCCTCCGTAGAGATGGCGATTGGGTTCATCGGTTCGATTTTAGCACATGCGTCCTGAACCGCCGCAATCCAAGGGCCCTCCTGGTGCTCCACCTCCCCTGACCATATGTTGCGCCAGAAGGCGACGAGGTCAACCGTACTCGGTTTTAGGGAAGCAGAGCCCGATATCGGGTTCTCCAGCTTTCTATAGAACCTTTTCTGATCACTCACGAAGAGGCGATTTTGTCGAAAGCGCTCTACTCTCTCAGAGTACCTGCGAATGCGCTTTCCCCATGCCGCGATTCTCTGCTTCAGGCCGTCGATGCGCTCCGTTAGTTTATCGGCTATGTCAGGCTGATCGAGGCTGATGCCTAGCCCGTTGAAGGCCATTCTAACAGAGCGCACAATCCTTGGCCTTGTGTTGCCCGACCTGAAAGCTAGCAGCCTACCAATGAGGGCCCTGGCCAGGTTGATACGGCGTTCTATTCTCCTCTTCCAGGCTGGTACGTCGCTATTCTTATGAGTAGCGCGTCCAGACTCCTGGGTCTTGGCTCCGACAAGGCGGTGCACCGCTAGAGCGGCGCCGAAGAGAATAGAACCCGTATCCTCCAAGCTGAGGCTGCCTTCCAAATAGGGAGGCAACAGTCTGTTGGCTGCCTCAATGGCATTCCGCGTCGCGGCATTGAGGAGGAGGCGAGAGAGTCGCGGTCTCATTTCCAGAGGAGCGCCTCGAGTCTCGGAAATCGCCTCTTGCAAGATCCCTCTCATCTGTTCTACTTTTTGGGCGACTGCTCCCTCAGTGATCACCTCCACAGGCGCTTCGCTACAAACGCCTTCTTGTTGCGTTGACACTTCGTTGCGCACCGTGGACACGGGTTCGACTTCAGGAGCAGCCTCACGTCGAAATCGTTCGAGCTCGGCGGCGTCAAATATGCCCTTTCGTTGGATGTACCGAGCTCGATCTGCCAGGTTCTGTTCCGTAACAGTTAGCGTAGGCTCAAGCAGTAGGAACTCGCGGTTCATTACTGCCCGGTAGCCAGTCCGCCCGGTTTCACGTCCTACAGCCCTATAGTACGCACGCATGACACTCTCGTTCATTTTCGGTGTCCATCTCATGCGACGTACTCCACCAGCGGCGGGCAACGAATGCTGAGTCCCTTGGGACTCTGTCGTCGCCAAGCCAACTGGTGGGAATTATTATTATTGTTATTATTATTATTATTATTTTATGTATTATAGAATGGCTTAAGCAATAAGTTTCAGGTTAGTTATAGAATGTAAGCGATACTGAAATATGTAATTTATCAATACATTGAAATAGAAAGTATAGATATTACTTTAACCCCTAAAAGCCTTTGATAAACAGATGATCTCTGTCTTACAATTAGTAATAAGGGTTATGTTTGGCACCCTTTGCGTCCTTTCAATAACATAGATCTACGAGGGGTGATCCAAAAGTAATGATAATCGGTTACTTCAGGTCCGCATAAAAATCCCAAAAAATATTTTTACGAAGTGAGTATATAGCTTATATACTCACTACGTCAGCCTAAAAAAATCATATAAATAGATCACGATTTCCGGGGGATACATTCATTTGAATACGAACTGTCAAAGAGATAACATCAACATGGAGAAAAACAAAATTAGAGCTGTCATTAAGTACCTCTGTTTGAAAAAAATGTCTTCAAAAGACATACACAGTGACTTAGTAGAAACATTGGGGGGACTCTGCTCCTCCATATTCTACAATTGCACGCTGGGCCAAGGAGTTTAAACTGGGCAGAACATCCACTGAAGATGAACATCGCGAAGGACGCCCATCCACGTCCCTCACTGAAGACAACGTGAAAAAAGTCGAAGATGTTGTGTTGGCAGATCGAAGAGTGACCATCAGGCATGTAGCTGAGGTCACAGGGATCTCATATGGCAGCGTTCAAAGAATCCTTGCGAACGAGTTGCATATGAAAAAGGTCTCTGCGCGTTGGGTACCCAGAATGTTAACCGACGAGCAAAAGAAAAATCGAGTTGACATTTCGAGGGTCAATCTCGAAAAGTTCCAAGCAGATCAAGAAATTTTTTTGTTCCGTTTTGTGACTATGGACGAGACCTGGATCCACCATTTTGATCCTGAAACGAAACAACAATCGATGACTTGGAAGCGAGCCTCCTCACCGACGCCAAAGAAATTCAAAGTTTCAAGTTCGGCGGGAAAGGTTATGGCATCTGTTTTTTGGGACGCTCAAGGCATAATTATGGTGGAATATTTGGAAAAGGGAGCCACTATTACGGGCTCTTACTACGCAGACCAAATAAGGAGATTACGGGAGGCCATTAAGGAAAAAAGACGCGGCAAACTGTGAGCTGGCGTGCTGTTTCACCAAGACAACGCACCGGCTCACAAAGCCGCAGTTGCGATGGCTGCCATTCAAGAAACGGGATTCGAACTGCTCGAACACCCTCCCTATTCGCCAGATCTAGCTCCTAGTGATCTCTAACTCTTTCCTCGGCTCAAGGAACGCCTCCGAGGCAAGAAATTCGAAGACGATAGCGAAGTAATGGCCGCTGTTGAAGCGTTTTGGGAGGGTCAAGAAAAAGAATTTTTTTTCAAAGGGAATCCTTGGTTTAGAAAAAAGATGGACTAAATATATTGATTTGTTAGGAGACTATGTAGAAAAATAAATTATTATTTTAACTTTAATTACCGTGTTTTATTTTAATTATCATTACTTTTGGATCACCCCTCGTATATATGATACAGCTGATCATTTGAACAGAAATAATGTGTATTTCGATGTTACAGATATTTATTTTAATTTTAAACTACCTCCCTATGGAAATTTTTTTTCATAAAACCCTATAAAACATGTACAAATGCAGACCAAATTCTTATAGATCTCATAACTCAGTATAAGAGTTTGGTCTGCATTTGTCCATATTTTATGAGGTTTTATGAGATTTTTTCCACAGGGCTACTGTTTCTTGCCAGCCTACAGTAAAATATGAATTTTGAACCGGTGATAACTTAATTACAAGAACTATAAATATTTGTTTCGACTACTTAAATAAAATGCCCATATACTAAGATTAGTTAGTCGGTCTATATTTTATTGCCGTTACACAATTTGACTAGCCTGTTGCGGCAGTTGTCCCTGCTTTCTATTTCGGTAGTTTTACGTTCGATTACCACCTAGAGTCGGGATGTAATACTTTTTTATATATCTATGATGTCAATTTAAAATAATATCCGACCTTAGGAACTACGACGTGTGTTTGTGTTAAACATATTTATTTATTATTTTATACTTTATTGTACACCACGAATACATTACAAACAAAGCATAAAGATAGTTACAGACAGTGAAGTACAATGGGCGGACTTATGGCTAATTAGCCATTTCTTCCAGACAACCCATACATAGAAAGGAAACTTATTGTCTAAATTGGGTAGGTGGTGTAGATGTATAATAAACTTACATACAAATGTCTACATTCAAATACTTATAATAAAATAAAGAATTATATATTAACATATTTATTTATCTTATTACAGCGCCAAAACTACCAGAGGAGGTTACAAAGCAGTCGTTCCGTCTGAAGATATGGCGGCACTTGGAGACCAATGGCCTGGCTATGTTCCCAAGGCCCGTCTACAACCGTATACCGAACTTCAAGGGCGCGGCCGAGGCTGCCGCGAAACTTGCCGAGTTAGATGTTTTCAAAAACGCCAACACTATCAAGGTCAACCCTGATAAACCCCAAGAACCTGTCAGGTTGGTACAAAATTGTTTTTACATATAGTGCCATGTTCCTATGCTCAGAAAATCCTTCGACTTGCTACTCGTAAATAACAGTTAAATTTCAAACACACGAACATTTCTTAAATTGAACGGTCCGTTAGCAAAACGAATTGTTTTTTGAATACAATACCCTTAAAACAAATATGTCGGTTAGTAGCGAAATGTGGTGAATGAAGATCAATTTTTACCCAATTTTAAGAGAATCTCTTCAAGGTATAACGCTATTAAGATTATTATTTATTAAACTCCATTTTAGTTTTTATTTCTGTTTTCTGTATTCTGTTACTGTCAAATACTGTTGATTTTTATGAACTTCTTGTGCGAAATAAACGTTTTATTATTATTATTATTAAATACGTCTCAAGTAATTTTGTCTATCAGCCGTAATTTTAGAAAGTTATCTTAATATAATCAATGACATTTGCAATTTCATTGTCATTCATTATAGGTAATTAAATCTATTAATCTGTCAAATGCATATTTAAAGCTAGTGATGTATTAACGCTGTAAAACGTGATTTTTATTATGATATTAATTTTAATACTTTGTTCGTAACTCTTATATTATTAGTGTTTATCATTTCGAGTCAATCGCTTTGCAAATTCAATTACATATGCGTATTATAAAAATTGTTTAATACCATACTTTTTATGAAAGAAACAGAATTGATTTAAATAAATCGTGTGTGATTAAAAAAAATCAATACGTACATATTTTAGACTTTTTTTTTCGAGTAAAATGTGCAGAATACTGTATAAATATGTAGAATAAAAGTATAAACCTCGACTCTGTTTTAAATAGTAATTTGAATAAAATTTTCAGCTGTTTCTTAACTGCGTCACAATATATAGTACGATGACCTGTGAAATTATTTTTGTCTCAATATTGTTGATTGTTGTTAAGCTAGTAAAAAGTCTAGTCCTATATACTATGATGAAAAAAATATATTTAAAAATAGATATTTTCGAAGTAGAATTACATACATAGTACATAGCTATATGTACTATAGTTAGATGAACAGATGATAACTAGCATGAATCGTCAATGCTGACGTTCGGAAACTAAAATAAGCTATTTAATTATTTATAAAACTAGAAAAGAGTTTCTTTTAAGAAAAATGATATTGCTTAAGTAGGTATTGTTTGTTAAATTACTAAAAATAATGTTTTAAAAAATAAGTCGAAGCGTACCTACAATTATCTTAGTTAAATATTAAATACAAAAACATATTTTTTATATAAAAATATATGTAGTTCACGATTATTACAAAATAAATATAAAGCTACATAATACTGGTATAGATATGTTAAATGACAATAAATGTATTCAAGAAGAATCGTAGTTGAGAGAGTTTAAAAAAAAAATTAAACAAAGAGGATTACAAAATGGTATTTTATGTACAAAACATTAACATTTTTAGTATGCTATTAATACACGAGATGATGTACATCCTTTTGTGGTTATTGCTCATACTAAGTCATAGCATCATCTTTTACAACCTATAATCTTCCTAAAATAAATTACTTTTCTATCGCAAATAATAATTTTATATTATAATAAATATTAGATTAAATGGTAGATGCTAACAATTAGTACATTTTAATGGCAAATATAAATTTAATATTTAATACTTAAAAATATATGGTATATATATTTCGTATAATATATTATGCGTATTATTTGTATTATCCGTTAATATTATTTTGTATTATCCGTTTATATATATTGTTTATTAATATTGTTGTATGTCGTACTTACTATTTGTACAAATAAAATTATAAATAATAAAATGTTCGGAAGTCTTGAAAAATGTTCCAATCTATTATTTTTTAAAACAGCAGTAGAAATGAAGTAAATCAGTCAGTACAATTTATGTGCAGTTAATGTTACGCGCGGCGATAACTATAATTATAATTACGCAAAACTCAACCCGATATCTTGAGTAATTCATTAAATATTCTGCTTTTTACAATAGGCTCGCTTATATAAGATGTACCCGCTGTTATATGAAAGTTTTGCTTTTCATTTTATAATGAAAGGTAATTAATTACTTGGATATGTATATAAAATTTGTGATAAATTGTACGATAGACGTAGGTGAGAACTTATTAACTTAATAAAAATAAATTTATATTTTTTTTATGTCACTAGGTCGGCAAACAAGCGTACGGCTCACCTGATGGTAAGCGATTACCGTAGCTTATAGACGCCTGCAACACCAGAAGCATCGCAAGCGCGTTGCCGACCCAATCCCCAATCCCCCCAGGAGCTCTGGTCACCTTACTCACCAAAAGGAACACAATACTGCTTGAAAACAGTATTATTTTGCTGTGATCTTCTGGGTCGAGGTACTACCCCAGTCGGGCTACTCCATATTTTGAGCAGGAAATAACTGCTGTGCCCTACCTCAGTTAGATTTATATTTCTGTTGTGGTTGAATGATCACATATTATCTAGGTATAATTATCATAAATGTTTACTTAGACTTACTTCTTTAAGTAGAGCATTTTTACTGAATGAGTTGCTATAAATAAATGCGCTTACCAAACCGCCTGCCCAGCGTGGTTGACTATGGGCAAAACACGTGAGTTCACGCCATTTTAGGTACGAACTTGTGGAGTCTTATGTCCAAAAGTGGATTGTATCAGGCTGAACTGATGATGAGTGATGATAAATAAATGTTTCGTTCTAAATATAATAAAACTAAGAATACAAAGTTTAAAATAGTTACATAAATTTATAATTAACAACTAAATTTATACATGTATTTTGACATAGTAATCAAAGAGATAACCCGAAGACATTGTCCACGACGAATAATTAAATACTAGACTAGACCCTTAGTTTTTTTCACTTTATTTTCCAATTTAACATCGCAACATACAAAATAAATATAATATAACTAGCTGACCCGGCGAACTTCGTATCGCCTAACACAAACTTTATCGTATGGTATTAAAGTTCAAATTGACTTTTAAGTATTATCACAAATCTTTTGTATGGGAGTATAGAAAAGTGTTGTTTTTAGACCTTTTCAGGAAATTTATTTTTTTTTTTTTTTAGAATTTTTCTCTCCGTAAGAACCATCCTCGTACTTCAAGGAACATTTTAAAAAAAGAATTAGCGAAATCGGTCCAACCGTTCTCGAGTTTTGCGCTTAGCAACACATTTTGCGATTCATTTTTATATAATAAAATAATATTTTCCAACTTTTGTGGTCACTAAAAACTATTGCTAAAACATAATATACAAGGTGTTCGACTCCTGTAATCCTTCAAATTGGGGGTTCTGTAGATGTAATAGATCACATTCTGCTTGAAAAAAAATCCCAGTCCAATTTTAAATTTGACTTTGTTAATACACGAGCTACTTTCATAGACTCGTTCCGCGCGATACTTTTCGTGAGCGAGTAAGCACGGCTATAATTTAGAATAAAAAACATGCTCCAAGAAAAATAATTCGTTTCCATAAGCGGTTCTTTAGTTGTATGCAGTTAGTGTTAATATTTCACTTTATCGACTTTATTTTAGGGCTAAGAAAAGTAGTAGGTATTGACGGTTAAATAAAATTTAATAAAGAACGTGATCTATATCACCTACAGAACCCCCATTTGAAGGAACGCATTTGGGAGTCGAACAGCCTCACTCACACAGAATCACTTCAGCCTATCGCAGTGAACAGCCTACATATATTTAACTACTTAACACTTTATTTGACCTGTCTAAAATATGTGCTCAAAGCTAAAATCATTCTAAAACACCTACCCATATTATAAGCGGAAATTTGTTAATGCTACAAAGCAGAATTCGAGTAAATTCAAATAAAAAAACGAAGAGAAAAATAATAAAATAACTAACAAGAAATTAAGTGTATAATATAAACGTGCAATAAATGTAAACTTACAATTTTGTAATTGAATATAAAGTTAGAAAGAAAATTTTGTTAACTTAGCTATTTCAAAATCATTGACAGACTTTATTTATACTTATGTGTATTGCACAAACGTTAGATAGCAAATGTTTGTTTTGGCACGACACTATAGACCTCGAGACTGAAAGAAAACAACGTGAAGATGAATCCTCTTACTTTGTCATAAGATAAATTTAAGTCTCTTGATTATATGATTTGCGAGATAAATAAATATTGCAAATAAATTATAGTTTTCTTGTAATGTGTGGTTTATGATGTAAATGATGTAAAAGAGTACTTTAAATATTCTGAAGTGAAATTTTATAATCTTTCAAATTTAATCTAACCTAGGAATATATATAATATATATATATATATATTATATATATATATATATATATATATATATATATATATATATATATATATATATATATATATATATATATATATATATATATATATTATATATATATATATATATATATATATATATTATATATATATATATATATATATATATATATTTATATATTTAAATTAATCTCACTTAATTTATTTGTACTTTTAATCATAATATAACAATAATTTTGATGACATGTTACTGTAAAACTAAAACTTTTATTTTCAATTTGTACGATTTTATTTTTGTGTTACCCACACATTAGGAAATTCTAAACATTTTTTTAAAACTTTTATTTTCATCAGACTAATTTTTTTTTTTCAAATATCTAAAACTCGAGTGTGTGTAATTCACGCATCACTAATGACGTCCCACACTTATGTAAAATCACTCGCGAAGTAAAGGCAAGGTTGCAATAGCGATAATTAATGCGACTTCATCGTTTCACTTTTAACTTTATTTAGCTAACACTCACCCTTGTGTGCAATCGGGCTTTGTTAATTCTTACGACGTTTGTAGGTAATATAAAAGGTATAACAACTACAATATACAAGATACAACTGAGGTAGGGCACAGCAGGTACAGCAGGAAATATCCTGCACAAAATCTGGAGCAGCCCAACTGGGTACCTTACAGAAGATCACACCTAAGTAATACTGCTGTCAAGTAGTGTTGTATTCCTGTGGTGAGTAATGTGACCGGAACTCCTTGGGGATTGGGGATAGGGTCACCAACTCATATTATAGTATTATGAAAGTTTTATTATTATGAATGTTAGTTCAATCTCAAAATATCGTTTGCCATCTCATGCTTAAAGACTACGATTGCTTTGTAATTAATTTGTTCGTATGTTATTTTTAAATTGTTATAATAATATCCTATTTATCTCCAAAGATAGCACCAATTAGTGCTTCAAAACACAAATAGATAAGTGAGAATGTTTGAGTAACATATTAAATTAACAATTACTGCGATATTATAATATATTTCGTGCCTCAAATTTCTTCAAATTTATGCGGCGCTAAAAATAAAGAAAACGTTAATTATTACTACATTTGAACACATACAAAACGCGTAATTATAATTAATTACGAAATTAAAAATTTTAATTTGTGATAGTGAAACTAATTTTAAAAATTAAAAATTAAAAATTATTTGGGTATGTAACCCACATGATTTATGAACTTGCTCAATCGAAATAAACCTACTGAAAAATTTTTGCTCTAAAAAAGTACAAGTGTTTCTCTAAGTCAATTAAATTATGCATAGATAAAAACTAGACTTAAATAGCATAACGGCCGGTTTCAGCGTTTATAGATATATTTTATCTTGCAAATAAGTTACGAAAAGAGTTTAACAGCAGGTGGTGGACGGAGCCATTGGGACTTGCTACTCCTCAATTAATAAATTAAGTTAATAAAAATATCTCATCTCTGTTTGATACCGTCATCCGTCAAATATCCACAAAATTTATCTTACATTGTACAAAAAAAAAATTAATATATTTCCAGGGTTATTTGCCTAGAAAAGCACAAAACCCTGTACGTGCCAGTGCCACGTCTGCAAAACGGTTTCCTCAACCGATTGGTGTTACCTGATGGAGAGACCAGGTTGGGATCCATAAGGAAGGCTGTCTCTCGTAACGGAATGGAGACTTACGGTCAGCCATTGAGTAAGAATTTAAAATTAATACTTATATATGTATGTCTAATATAATTTACCTATGCACGTTGTTATAATTCATGACAAAAATATGAAAAAAACTTCCGAGTTGATTGGTATAATTGAGTAAAATAAATAAATAAATATGTTAGTATAAAAACGAAGTAGTTCATATATTTCTCTCTTTTTCTCGCATACTTCTTTATAAATTATATTTTAAGCAAGATGAATGCATATCCATCAACAAAAAAAATTGACCTTAAATATATATCTTGTCGAAAGGTAGTATAATATTATTTCCTACTGCACGTAAATCGTTAAAATACCTAATTTATCCATATTTTAATAACATTGAAATGAATATTTCCTTCATAGGTATTGAAGATTCGGTGTCCCTAGACCTCGTCGTCATGGGATCGGTTGCTGTATCGAAGGAAGGATATCGTATCGGTAAAGGAAAAGGTAAATATCTTATTTATTAAAATATATTTTTTTATGTGTTATAATATCGGACAGAATAAAACATTGAAAAACTAAAGGTGAGGAGCAAAACAAACTTCCGGAAAGCTTTCCTTTCTTAGGTTTATTTAAGTTTTTATTTAGTTGCAGTTTAAGCAAATTGTAGTAAAGACGTACAATCGTACGACGTTATTTTATTTTTAAGGTAAAATGTACTATTGTTTGTATTTTTTTAAATGTATTTTGTAATAATTGTAATGGTTATTGGTTGATTTTTCTAAAAAAATACTCATTAAGTTGGATGGATGTGGATAGATAGATGTAGAAAAGATAAATATGCTTAAATTGGGTAAAAAGTATAATAAGGCGAGTCTTAGAAAGTGAAAATATCGAGGGTAGACAAAAATGACGATTGAATTTAACATACTTACCCTTTGATTTTAGTAAAGGTAAGTCATATTGTCAGGTCAAGAAATTAATGGTAATGATAGTCTTTGCTGCTGTGTGGCTACGGCACTAAAGAATTTAGCCACCCCCTCTCTTCCCGTGGGTGTCGTAAGAGGCGACTAAGGGATAACAAGGTTCCACAACCACCTTGGAACTTAAGAAGCCGACCGATGGCGGGATAACCATCCAACTGCTGGCTTTGAAATACACAGGCCGAAGACGGACAGCAGCGTCTTCGGTGCGACAAAGCCAGTACTGCGGTCACCAACCCGCCTGCCCAGCGTGGTGACTATGGGCAAAACACATGAGTTCACGTTATTTTTTGGCGTAAACTTGTAGAGGCCTATGTCCAGCAGTGGACTGTACAGGCTGTAATGAATGAATGAATGAATGATAGTCTTTGTTGTTTTTCAACAGGATATGGCGACTTGGAGTTTGGTCTCATGATGCACATGAAAGCTATTAAGCCGAATACTCTTGTTGCGACTACCGTCCACGACTGTCAGGTAATAAAAACAATTGCAAGGAATATAATTGCATTTTTGGTTTATAAAAATTATAATAAGTGGAAATGATGAAGTTTGTAAATGTAATAAAAATAGAAGTGAGATGATTGATATAGTATAAATATTTTTTTTTTATACAACGTGGTTGGCAAACAAACCTAAAACTCACCTGATGGTAAGCGATTACCGTAATTTGTAGACGCTTGCAATACTAGAAGCAGCGCAAGTGTGTGACCTTACCCTCAATCCCTACCAGGGGCTCTGGTCACCTTACTCACCACAGGAACATAACACTGCTTGAAAGCAGTATTATTTAGCTGTGATCTTCTGTAAGTTCGAGGTACTTCCCCAGTAGGGCTGCTCCAGATTTTGAGGAGGATCCTGCTGTGCCCTACCTCAGTTAATTTAAGTTCCTTGTTTAATTTTAGGTATTCGATACTCTACCCGCTGAGCTGTTCGGGCCCCATGATGTTCCCATAGACCTTATCATCACACCAACACAGGTATATCTTATTATACTAATGACTTAGTACTAAACAACTGAACAATATATAAGCGTGTTAACAATGCGATATGTATACATGTATTTGTTTAATATTAAAACTGTGTAATACAAACCCGTTTGATTTAGACTGATATTAGTGTTTTACGTAAGTATGTAGCTCATAATCGACAAAAGATGGCGGTATGGGTTAAGGACCTCAACATTACTCTTTAAAATTGTCAAAACTGAAGAGATTTTTGAAGATATGTCCCTGGATCTTCAATTTTAGACCAACTCTAGACCTTAATATTGGTCCTTCAAAAAATTTGTAAGATAGTTTTAGCAAAACAGTTTTGGACATTGTTAACGAATACAGAATTTCTTCAAACTTCGCGTTACAAATCCTTTCCCATATATTTCTTTAACATTTCTATGTCATAATTATGTCTAAAAGCAAAAAAGACACTGTATAATTAAGAATTAATAGTTAAATAATGTACATTTCAGGTGATAGAGACTCAACGCATGAGTCAGAGGCCAGTGGGCATCTTATGGCATCTATTATCCAATCGTCGTATTCAGCTAATGCCGGTTCTTGGACAATTGAGGGAGATCGAAATGCTGTAAGTTTTGTATTGTTTGTGAACTTGTAAAGCCCATTTCTATTTATTCGAAACTATTTCTTATAGAGTTCAACTACTGTTGGTCGTAACGGTTAAGTAGTTCAGTAGCTTAGGATTTTGAATTTTTATTATTTTCATGTATTAGAAGTTTTATAAATTTAATGTATAAAGTACCATAACAAAATATGCATTCAATTCGCTGTTTTTTGCGATCAAAGGTATTTGTGTGCATGCTTGTTTGTATAACGTAAAAATAAATACAAGTCTGATTTTTGTAATGAAGTATCTTATCGTGTGATACACGCACTGAGTGGGATGGGAGCGAAATCGAAAAAAGGTTGTTACGACAAGACTTTCGCGACACTTCCTGCTATATTACATTAAAAAATTATAATTAAAAATAAAATTTATACAATTCCTAAATTATCATTTATTATTAATTATGTTCTATCAGTGTTCAATTTATTTATTTATTTATTTATTTGTTGCTTGTAGCTTTGTGCTTTTACATATACCCTTTTACCCTTTACATTCAATCATTAATCAAATTTAATTTTCCAATTTAATTCTGTTAACTTGATATTTTGAAATATAAATTATGACTGTACAGCAAACGTCTACCAGGGCTCCATAGCTCTCGCACCGTTTTTTAGAGTCGCGTTGACCGCATCTAGTTAAGTTTTAGTACTTTTCTAATCGGCACGGCATACAAACGCAATAAATGCAGAGTGCGTTAATTAACGGCGTTCCGCTCAGTGCTATATTAGAACATTCGCTGAAGCGAGAAGCGCGCGAGTAGAGACGCTCACTAGAGCTCATACATTCTAACTGGCAGCGAGCGATTAGCGTGACTCTAAACCACGCACGTGTAGTAAAGCTGAACAGAGAAACAGAAAGTATTAAAAAAACGAGTGTGCTTTAGACCACACAACTGAAGTAAAACTTACAAAACGTAACTCTCTTTCCGTCTTTACAAATTTGTATCTCCCTCACAACTTCCGTTCGCCTCGCCTGATCACACTTTTCGTAACGCTCTCGTTTCGCATTCACCAGCGTCCTCCCCAAGTCAAGCGTGCGTAAAGTTTTACTTCATAACTAGTCTCAGCGAGGAGAGTACGTGTGTGCATGATTACGTATGAACGTGTACGTGCTAGCTAATAATAAATGATGATATATTCCAGCGCCGGTCGAGCGTGCACGCTGAAGGAGGAGGACACGGACGTGGAGGAGCGCGCGGGCGCGGCGCGGCGCCGCACGCGCCGGCGCACGCGCTCGCACAAGAGCCACAGCGAGGGAGAGGTGCGTGTGTGTGTGGGAGTGTATGTGTGGTAGCGTGCACGCTGAAGGAGGAGGACACGGACGTGGAGGAGCGCGCGGGCGCGGCGCGGCGCCGCACGCGCCGGCGCACGCGCTCGCACAAGAGCCACAGCGAGGGAGAGGTGCGCGTGTGTGTGGGAGTGTATGTGTGGTAGCGTGCACGCTGAAGGAGGAGGACACGGACGTGGAGGAGCGCGCGGGCGCGGCGCGGCGCCGCACGCGCCGGCGCACGCGCTCGCACAAGAGCCACAGCGAGGGAGAGGTGCGTGTGTGTGTGGGACTGTATGTGTGGTAGCGTGCACGCTGAAGGAGGAGGACACGGACGTGGAGGAGCGCGCGGGCGCGGCGCGGCGCCGCACGCGCCGGCGCACGCGCTCGCACAAGAGCCACAGCGAGGGAGAGGTGCGTGTGTGTGTGGGACTGTATGTGTGGTAGCGTGCACGCTGAAGGAGGAGGACACGGACGTGGAGGAGCGCGCGGGCGCGGCGCGGCGCCGCACGCGCCGGCGCACGCGCTCGCACAAGAGCCACAGCGAGGGAGAGGTGCGTGTGTGTGTGGGAGTGTATGTGTGGTAGCGTGCACGCTGAAGGAGGAGGACACGGACGTGGAGGAGCGCGCGGGCGCGGCGCGGCGCCGCACGCGCCGGCGCACGCGCTCGCACAAGAGCCACAGCGAGGGAGAGGTGCGTGTGTGTGTGGGACTGTATGTGTGGTAGCGTGCACGCTGAAGGAGGAGGACACGGACGTGGAGGAGCGCGCGGGCGCGGCGCGGCGCCGCACGCGCCGGCGCACGCGCTCGCACAAGAGCCACAGCGAGGGAGAGGTGCGTGTGTGTGTGGGACTGTATGTGTGGTAGCGTGCACGCTGAAGGAGGAGGACACGGACGTGGAGGAGCGCGCGGGCGCGGCGCGGCGCCGCACGCGCCGGCGCACGCGCTCGCACAAGAGCCACAGCGAGGGAGAGGTGCGTGTGTGTGTGGGACTGTATGTGTGGTAGCGTGCACGCTGAAGGAGGAGGACACGGACGTGGAGGAGCGCGCGGGCGCGGCGCGGCGCCGCACGCGCCGGCGCACGCGCTCGCACAAGAGCCACAGCGAGGGAGAGGTGCGTGTGTGTGTGGGAGTGTATGTGTGGTAGCGTGCACGCTGAAGGAGGAGGACACGGACGTGGAGGAGCGCGCGGGCGCGGCGCGGCGCCGCACGCGCCGGCGCACGCGCTCGCACAAGAGCCACAGCGAGGGAGAGGTGCGTGTGTGTGTGGGAGTGTATGTGTGGTAGCGTGCACGCTGAAGGAGGAGGACACGGACGTGGAGGAGCGCGCGGGCGCGGCGCGGCGCCGCACGCGCCGGCGCACGCGCTCGCACAAGAGCCACAGCGAGGGAGAGGTGCGTGTGTGTGTGGGAGTGTATGTGTGGTAGCGTGCACGCTGAAGGAGGAGGACACGGACGTGGAGGAGCGCGCGGGCGCGGCGCGGCGCCGCACGCGCCGGCGCACGCGCTCGCACAAGAGCCACAGCGAGGGAGAGGTGCGTGTGTGTGTGGGACTGTATGTGTGGTAGCGTGCACGCTGAAGGAGGAGGACACGGACGTGGAGGAGCGCGCGGGCGCGGCGCGGCGCCGCACGCGCCGGCGCACGCGCTCGCACAAGAGCCACAGCGAGGGAGAGGTGCGTGTGTGTGTGGGACTGTATGTGTGGTAGCGTGCACGCTGAAGGAGGAGGACACGGACGTGGAGGAGCGCGCGGGCGCGGCGCGGCGCCGCACGCGCCGGCGCACGCGCTCGCACAAGAGCCACAGCGAGGGAGAGGTGCGTGTGTGTGTGGGACTGTATGTGTGGTAGCGTGCACGCTGAAGGAGGAGGACACGGACGTGGAGGAGCGCGCGGGCGCGGCGCGGCGCCGCACGCGCCGGCGCACGCGCTCGCACAAGAGCCACAGCGAGGGAGAGGTGCGTGTGTGTGTGGGACTGTATGTGTGGTAGCGTGCACGCTGAAGGAGGAGGACACGGACGTGGAGGAGCGCGCGGGCGCGGCGCGGCGCCGCACGCGCCGGCGCACGCGCTCGCACAAGAGCCACAGCGAGGGAGAGGTGCGCGTGTGTGTGGGACTGTATGTGTGGTAGCGTGCACGCTGAAGGAGGAGGACACGGACGTGGAGGAGCGCGCGGGCGCGGCGCGGCGCCGCACGCGCCGGCGCACGCGCTCGCACAAGAGCCACAGCGAGGGAGAGGTGCGTGTGTGTGTGGGACTGTATGTGTGGTAGCGTGCACGCTGAAGGAGGAGGACACGGACGTGGAGGAGCGCGCGGGCGCGGCGCGGCGCCGCACGCGCCGGCGCACGCGCTCGCACAAGAGCCACAGCGAGGGAGAGGTGCGTGTGTGTGTGGGACTGTATGTGTGGTAGCGTGCACGCTGAAGGAGGAGGACACGGACGTGGAGGAGCGCGCGGGCGCGGCGCGGCGCCGCACGCGCCGGCGCACGCGCTCGCACAAGAGCCACAGCGAGGGAGAGGTGCGTGTGTGTGTGGGACTGTATGTGTGGTAGCGTGCACGCTGAAGGAGGAGGACACGGACGTGGAGGAGCGCGCGGGCGCGGCGCGGCGCCGCACGCGCCGGCGCACGCGCTCGCACAAGAGCCACAGCGAGGGAGAGGTGCGTGTGTGTGTGGGACTGTATGTGTGGTAGCGTGCACGCTGAAGGAGGAGGACACGGACGTGGAGGAGCGCGCGGGCGCGGCGCGGCGCCGCACGCGCCGGCGCACGCGCTCGCACAAGAGCCACAGCGAGGGAGAGGTGCGTGTGTGTGTGGGACTGTATGTGTGGTAGCGTGCACGCTGAAGGAGGAGGACACGGACGTGGAGGAGCGCGCGGGCGCGGCGCGGCGCCGCACGCGCCGGCGCACGCGCTCGCACAAGAGCCACAGCGAGGGAGAGGTGCGTGTGTGTGTGGGAGTGTATGTGTGGTAGCGTGCACGCTGAAGGAGGAGGACACGGACGTGGAGGAGCGCGCGGGCGCGGCGCGGCGCCGCACGCGCCGGCGCACGCGCTCGCACAAGAGCCACAGCGAGGGAGAGGTGCGTGTGTGTGTGGGACTGTATGTGTGGTAGCGTGCACGCTGAAGGAGGAGGACACGGACGTGGAGGAGCGCGCGGGCGCGGCGCGGCGCCGCACGCGCCGGCGCACGCGCTCGCACAAGAGCCACAGCGAGGGAGAGGTGCGTGTGTGTGTGGGACTGTATGTGTGGTAGCGTGCACGCTGAAGGAGGAGGACACGGACGTGGAGGAGCGCGCGGGCGCGGCGCGGCGCCGCACGCGCCGGCGCACGCGCTCGCACAAGAGCCACAGCGAGGGAGAGGTGCGTGTGTGTGTGGGAGTGTATGTGTGGTAGCGTGCACGCTGAAGGAGGAGGACACGGACGTGGAGGAGCGCGCGGGCGCGGCGCGGCGCCGCACGCGCCGGCGCACGCGCTCGCACAAGAGCCACAGCGAGGGAGAGGTGCGTGTGTGTGTGGGAGTGTATGTGTGGTAGCGTGCACGCTGAAGGAGGAGGACACGGACGTGGAGGAGCGCGCGGGCGCGGCGCGGCGCCGCACGCGCCGGCGCACGCGCTCGCACAAGAGCCACAGCGAGGGAGAGGTGCGCGTGTGTGTGTGTGCGCATATGTATGCGCGTGAGTGCATATGCGTGTGTGTGTACGTGCGTGAGAGCGTGCACGTGCGTGAGAGTGTGCGCGTGCGTACGTACATGCTTGCACATGTGCGTGCGTGTGCGTGTGAATGTTCGGTAGCGTGATCGCTGAAGAAGGGAAACAAAAATTTAAAACTGAAGTGATCTGCTGTAGTGCAATAAATAACCTTTTTTTTCTTATTTCACGTTAAGGTTTCTGATTTGTTTTTTTTTTAAACCTATTAAGCCTGTATTTGATAATGCTGAAAACTAGAAACCTCGCTTCTACAATTGTAATAACGATTCAAAATTGCTAAAATCTTTGAGATCCTCTAGTTTCGTAAATACGAGTAATATTACAATCTGAATTCCTAATTTAACACCGCAAATTATAAGATTAAATAATTATTAATAATATATTTACTTTAACGTGATAAACAGGGTAACACGACAGAAGGTGAAGAAGGTAAACCCAAACCGCGTCGCACGCCTCGCCGCCGTAACAGTAATAAGTCGGTCAGCAAAGATGGAAAAGAAGGAAAGGAGGGTAAAGACGACAAGCCTAGACGTCCTAGGCGCCCGAAACCTGTGATTGACTTCTCTGTGAAAGTAAGTCTTTACGAGTCGTTTACTAAATACAGATGATATAAGTAAAGAATGAATTGCGTAAAAATTTATGCTATCGCCAAATGTATCGAAATGAAATGCGCGCGAGTAATTCGTATACGATTTGCATAAATACTCAATGCACCTTTACATATAGCGTATATAGCACTATAAATTATGTATTATGTCTTAATATAATTTAAAATCACTTAACAATTCGCTAGTGACTATTAACATCGTCGGAACTGCAAAATCGCATTTTTTTGTTTATTTCGTAAAACGTTCCCAAATAACCAAGTCTATCATCAGCTGAAGAGAATTTTTTTATTTTATGCATATATTATTTAGTTGTGGTAATTCTGACAAATCAGTAACTATTAGTCTTAACCCGTTAAAAATGTAACAAATGACTTTTCTCATATTTACACATTAAATACCGGCTAGTAATAATATTAAACATAAATAGCCTGTTCAGCATTACTTTAAAATTTCATGATCCTGTTTAAATAAGTAAAAAGATACGCGCAATTTACACTTTGAATTGCTCTCCTGTAAAGTTGTTGTCTGTTTTTTACATCTGACGTTTTTAATAGTCATAGGCGAATTACTTGTGTAAATGTCACGGATTAGCATCCAAATTAAATTTACTTTTTTGTGATTTAAATATCTTATACTCTTAGTAGGTAATCAGTGTGTGGTTACCTCAAGACATTTTAATTTTAACTTCTAACTTATCAATATTATAGAAATAAATAAATATTAATAATAGAAAATATTAATAGACAAATATTAATAATAACTATATATCGACGTAGGAAAGCATATTTGCTGTAAGTAGACAAAATACCTAAAGTGACTTTTTACTACCATTGGAATCAGAAAAAAAAGCCACATCGAATGACCCGGGTCGTGTGTCTCTACGATGAAAAAAAAATTACATACGCCGTTGAAAACGCCCGTACTTATATTTTTTTTAGCAAGATTAAATGCTGTATGTAGACCAAAATCTAGTCATTTTAGACATTTTGTACTTACAGCAAAAGAAAGACTGCATTTTTTGCTTTACAAATAGTTACTTCTTCCCATTTAAAAACTTAACGCTACTTACAACATTTCTGTGGCGTGTGATTTTTACATTCGTTTACTTACAGCAAGTTTAGGGAACCTACAGTCTTAGTTTTTGTTATTTACAGCAAATCATCACGTATTTGCTTTAAAAGCTCACATCACATAATGCATTTTAAAAACCTGTGATTTTTTAGAAATTTGATATAATGCATTTTGATAAATCATTTATCAATTTAATTTACTGTTACGCCATTGAAAAAATGATAGTACTTTGAAGTTGTGTCGGTGGTACCGCATCGCTACCGGCTCCGCCCGCACCCTTCGTTCCTTGTACGACATTCTGTTATTGTCTCATCATAAGCGTGGCATTTGATTTGAAACGTCGTGTGTGCTGAGTATCCGTAATAAGTGGCGTGATTCAGATTGAACCTGAGTATTATATCACGAAAACGTGTCGATAATTATTTACGTATTGTATCTTAATCGAATCTATCTGATACAAGCAAAGTATTCCACATTTAACAGCTTGTAAAGCCTACTTTTCAGTTGAGAATGATGGTAAGCAAATCAAAACCCAATGTCTCTATTCTATCCCAGAATTAGGTGCAGATGTTGAGAGCAATATGGAACAGCCTCAAAGTAAATCACCAGCTACTGAGAAGAGAGCTATGATCGAAAACAACGTAAAATTGATGGACCCTGAAAGTCTACTCTCCGGTCTTAGAACATGTGCAGCAGTGGGGAGCTACGTGCAAACGCAAATTCAAGGTCCATCTCCAGTTGCTACTCAAAGTAACGTGCTACAGTTTCGGCGTCCATCTGTAGTACCTTCAACGAGTTTTGCGATTGAGAGCGACGTAGTGCAGGTATCATCTTCAAGCTATTCTCTGATTCCTGGCATAAGTACTGCTACAAATGGCGTTGTGCAGATGCAATTTATTCCTGAAAACAGTTCTACATTTGAGAGCAATATAGTGCCAATAGGATCTCCAAGTCTATCAATGTTCCCTAGAACGAGTGACAGTAACCTGGTACAGATACAGTTCCGAAGTAGTTTACCGTCCCCTGAAACAAACAAAATACAGATAACAGAGGACAGAGGTACCAGAAGGATAAATCCTAAAAGATGCAAGAAAAAACTAAATTTCGATAAATGTTATCTTGATTATGTGGACGATGTGGATACGCTATTATTAAATGAAGCATTTGCATCAGATGACTCAACAGATTGGAGTGAAGAGGAAGAGTCATCTGACGAGATGGAAGATGGAGATCAACACACTAAAACTGCAAAAAGAAATAAGAACAAGCAAGGCAAACATAAAGACAAAATAAAAACAAAGACAAATCATAGGCACATAAATATAGAAAAAAATAAAACAAAAGCGTTGATTAAAAAAGAAAATGAAGAAGAAAAGGAAAAAGGGAAACAATATTTAACTAGAAAAGGAAAATCTATTGAGGAAAAAAATGAAACCAAACCCATGTACTGGCAAAAAATGTAGAAATAACTGTGAAAACATAACCGAAGAACGGCGTATAAATTTATTTTACTATTTTTGGAATCTTAAGTGTACGCAAAGGCGCAAAGATTGGATTGCTCAATGCTTTCATAAAAAAAGTGTAAAGAACCACACGCCACAAAATAGAGGAGTATCACATATGAATATTTTATTAATGAAGGAGAAGGAAGGAGAAAGGTCTGCCAACAATTTCTTATCGCGACTCTCGATGTGACGCAGAGATTTATTTTGTATACAATGCAAAATTCAACAGACAATTTTTCCAAACTTGACGAAAGAGGTAAAAACGGTGGTCATAATAAAACATCACCGGAAGTCATCGCCAAAGCCAAGCCTTTTGTTATGTCTCTGCCATTATTGCCTTCTCATTATTGTCGCAAAGATTCCACACGACTGTACCTGCCAGAAAATTTCAAAAATATTACTAATTTGTACAACATTTACAAAGAGCACTGCAGCGGTGAAAATGTAAAACCTATGTCTTTTAAAGTTTTTTCAAAATGGTTTCGTAGTACTTTCAATATTGGCTTCCATATCCCAAAAAAGGATAAATGTATTCAGTGTTTGGCCACAAAAACCTTCGAGGTGAAAACTGAAGAGGAAATGAACAAGTTAAACGAGCACATAAAAGAGAAAGAAGAATCATACAAACGATTTTTATGTCATCAGGATCTTAACAAGACAGACAAAAGTGTTATCTGTGCCAGCTTTGACATGCAGAAAGTGCATAATACTCCACACGGTGACAATATGGCCCTTTATTATAGCCGAAAAATATCAGTGTATAATTTCACAATTTATGAAAGTAGCACACGCAGCTAGGGCTCTGTAATATATGGAATGAAACAGATGCCCATCGTGGAGCAAATGAGATTTCGACATGTGTATACATATAAATTATATAATGGAAGTTGATTCTCAAGTCAAAGTTAAGACCTTATTATTGTATTCCGATTCCTGTTACGGACAAAACAAAAATAAGACCGTTCTATGTTTCGCTTTGCATTATCTAGGTGTGTTAATTTTGAAGTTATTCAGATGAACTACTTTATCCCTGGCCATACATATATGCCTGTAGATAGCATGCATTCTGTGGTAGAACGAGCAGTAAAGAAAACAATAGTATGGGCTCCATCTCAATGCCTACTATTGTAGAAATAGCCAGGAAGAACCCCTTTCCTTACAAAGTAACCACACTTGAAGGAACAAATTTTATGGGATTTGAAGAAATAACAAATAATACTTTTAAGAAAAACCAAAGAATCAATATTTCAAAGATACGTGTGGTTACATTTAAAAGGTGTAAACCAAATGTGATGTATGTAAAAAACTCAATGTTGCCACAAACTGAAACAATTGAAGTGCAATTGAGCAGCCTCAATAGTGCAATGCCGAAATCAAATTTATATTTGACTAAGTTACCAATATCCCAACAAAAATATAATGACTTAAAAAAATTAGTAGAGAAAAAAGTGACTCCAAATATTTACGCCAAAGAATATTTAGGTTTTAAGTACAGTTGTAAAACAAATGACTGTTTACCTGAAACCGATGAAGATGACTGAAAAAAAAAATGTGAATGATTCGCGATAGCATAATTTTAATATCAATGGTTTATTTACTTTTCCTAAAATATGCTTTTGATTGAACACAATTTCTTCATGTTAAGTTTCAATTATAATTGTATTTTGTTATATCTTTCGTTCTATAAAATGAGGCAAATTGGCACTAAGTTTCTGTTTTTTACTTTTAAATAAACATTCTTTGATTGGATACAATGTTTTTATTTACATCTTGCATTCCTAACTAGTTTTAGGGCCTTACCTTTTTATATTGAATATTTTATTTTTTTACGTTTTATCTCTTATATATAAGAGAAAAATACTTTTTTAATTTATCGTATTTTTGAAACGAAGTTCCTGCAGTATAATTAGAGTTTCAAATTTTGTTTCAACAATTCAAAAGACCACATTTTTTTTACAAATGGTAAACGACATTTTTTTTCAACCAAACATTACATTACCGACTGACTCACTGCATTTCTAGATCTAATCATACTTATAAATTTAATCTTACATTTTGAATTGCAGTACCCAAATAAATAAATTTACTACATACAGCATATTTACCGCCTGTAAATTAATAATATTTCCATCTACGCGTACATTTCTCTTCCTTAGTTACAGCTCTTTAAAGGTAGGTGATTTAAAAAACTGTTTGCTGTAACTAGCCAAACATGTACTTATAGTAACTTTGGATAAAAATTTTACATTGCAAATAGTGTCTGGCAGCTAAATAAACCTATGTTTCAAAAATGGTAGCAATATCATGGATAGGTCTGACACTATTAATTTTTTTCCGAAATCAATAAAGTTTCTTGGCTCTGGTGAACAATTGCAATATGTCTACTTACAGCAAATATGTTTTCCTACGTCGATATAAATAACTATATAAAAAAATCCCTTACTAACAGTAACATAGGTTAAGTGTATATTGTAAGTAGAACGTGTACATATATGAGGGGTTTAGTATCAAAAACAGCAAAGTCCATTTTTTTAGGGTAGCCACATTTTTATACATATACTAACTTCATATCTTTTCCTACTAATTCGTTCTTACCAATCAAAGCAACATCAGCTTTGTGCAATAGAAATTAGAGGTCAAAGAATGAAGAATGCAACAAAAACAGCAATGTCCTAATGCGGTTAAATCAAAAACAGCATTGTCCATTCGGCCAATGAGAGGCCGGCGTGTTATGCCTAAACAGTATGGCGGGTGCAAACGCAGAGAGTAATACGGTGTGACTTTTGTACCCAATAAAACAACTTTTAGAAATAGTAAATAATTGTATTTTGTTGGTAGACTATTCAATTGTTAATTATGGATAACTCACCAATAGTTGTCGATAATAACAAATCTAGAAAACGAATCAGAGATCCCACAAAATGGAAAAGAAATTTGGAGAAATTTGAGCAGTTAGTTTAGTTTCATTTACTAATTTTGATCCTTTAACTCTGGGAAATATTAATATACCTAAAATTATTGTTTATATATATTTTATTTTTAAATAAATCTAGATATTTTATAATATTTATGTCGATGTATGTAATTATATGTAAGAAGTAGTACAATGTTGCTTTGCAGCCGAATTGGGCTTGCACGACCGGGGTGGTACTTCTCGCTCACATAATACCGGCGTAAAGTGACAGCTATGCTGTCGCGTTTCGTACGGTTTGTGAATTTCCGGTGACCTATTAGAAGAGGAGGAGTGAAGGTAGGCAACGTATTTACATAACCTCTGGTTGTGTTGATGTTTATGGGCGTCGATAGTCACCAAAAGGCTTCGACTGCTCGCTTGCCCTCCTATACCAAAAAAAAATTATCTATTTATAATTTTAGTATGGTAGTAGTATTTTTTAGCTATCGTCATAACCAATATTATAAATACGAAAGTGTGTTTGTTTTTATTCAGTTACGCCTAAAGAAAATTATATATTCACAGCGCCACGGTTCGCTTAAACCGAAAATAAAAATCATCATATCAAAAATTTTGATCTAGCGGGTACATCGTTCCATAGTTAAATTGGCTAGAGCGCCGACAAGGTCTGTCGGAGACGCGGGTTTGATCCCCGCTGGAGCGGTCAATTTTTGATATGATATTCAATTGACACAGGATTTTATAGAAGTGTTTGCAAAAAAGGTAAAAAAGCGGCTGATATTACTCCTCTGAATATACCCAATATAGGACGTATAAAAACAGTAAAAATCAAAGACTTGAATAAGCTGTTGACACCGCATTTTGGTGATGCATGGAGAGAATTACCCACATTGTCCTATTATGATAAGCTCATACCTCAAAATATAGATAGCGGAAGATGCGAACTACATGAAGAAGAAGACGAAGAAGCATCTTGTCAAGAAAATTTTGATCTACCTGATGTTCGAATTTGATTAAATAATCGCAATACAGATATTTCCTTTCTAGATCCTTTATTACTTATTTCCAAAGAAAATCGTTTGACGTTCTATTGTTTTTTTTTTTTTTATAAAATTTAAATTGATAAATTAGTAAAAGTTTTTGTTTAACAATAAATTACATCATACTTAATATTTTTATTTATATCAATTTGAACATGCCAATTGCCCCTTCATATTCATGTAATTTATAGATACTTATGTAATTTTTTTAAAAAATTCGTTAAGTATCAAACTATCTATAGAAGTTGCACTATACTAAAATAGTATAATCAATATCAGCAATGTCCATCAAAGTTTGATTCAAAACCTGCATTGTCCTCAGATTAGTTTCAAAAAACGCAAAGTCCATTGGTTTTTAGTGTTTTATTTATATTTAGGACAATAAATACGTTGTTTTATAATAATTATGACTTGTATTTTATTGTTTGGTTTATTATTTAATAAATTTGTAAAGTCTACTTTATGATGAAGGGAGGAAAACGTTTATTTCATTTTATTTAAAATCATTAACATTGGACTTAGCTGTTTTTGAAACTATACCCCTCATATAAATAAGTGTAGATATGATAACTAGCAAATAAGTGTAAATATAGACATAGATAAGAAAAATAATAATATGTTCATCAAATTGTAATTGTAAGGAGAAAAAAAAACCTAGTTTTACGAGGCAGTCAGTCACAGGACTGTCGAGTTGTAGTTGTAATAAAAATCGCCTGTGGTATTATAATAATGCATGCTTGCTTAACAAAAGGCATTGGCATTTTGAGCCCGTGGATGTAAATTTTTAAATAATAAAAAAAATCAGTGTGTGGTCACGTCAAGGCATTTTAATTTTAACTTATAACTTATAGTAAATCGTAAGGTAAAAAGGTAATATTGTGGTCATGCTAGAACCATTAGAAGTTTTAATAAAATAAGTGCAAAGCACCAGCGGGTTATGTCAGACTCCTACTGACTAAAAAACTCCCACGTGTGAGCAGTCGTTCGCCTGGGTGCGGCGAGATGAGGTCGCGCTAGCATTCGCCTCCTCGCCCCGGGCAGAAGAATATCCTGTGCTAGTTTATGTTGATGTCATGTACTATATACCTGATTTATTTTTCCAGATATCAAATATCGGTCCCAACACTCGAGTACGCGATTTAAAACAAGCGCTATCTGAACGAGGCGTCAAACCTCAGGTTATGGTTTGGAAGGTAAGCTATATAGTATTCCAACGTTTTATTTTAATGATTATGTTAGTTTGTTAAGTAGATTTAATGTCAATTTGTTTGCAGGGCTTCCGTGGTTTCTGCTACTTACATTTCTTCAAGCCCGGTCCACAAAAGGTATTATTTTTTTTAACGTTACTAATTATATAAAAAATAATTACCTGTTGTATAAAATGATCCTTTGGAGCTTGATAAGTTTGAGTCATTTTCAATATATATGTATATAAACGATGCTTATGTAGACAAAGAAAAATATGTTTCCTTAATATTTTATTTGATTTTTATTGTTTGTTCTTATAGCCGCTCTAGTTTACAAGTACAATCTCATGATCATCATTTAACGTTGATATTTAATATAATAGTACCGTTAGCCTTTGAAATAATAACCTTATAACTTGAAAGTTCTCAGAATACTATTAACACTGATCTATACATTAAAATCCAATTAAGTATATTTTAAAACAAATTTAATTCCTAACATAAGGTAAGTAGTAAAGATATTACAACCTCCAGAACGAAGGTGACAACGTCCCAGCGGCGAGTACTGTTTGAAATAAATTTAATTGTCAAAATAAGCTAACTAGAGTTCTAAAACCAAGTTTTTCGAGTTTCATCGTGATTCATTAGGTTTTTTTAAATACCCTAAGTTTCGGATACTTTACAGTAACCGAGGTCAAGGGAGGAACGATCCGATAGAATGATTAATATACAATGAGTAAAATTCGCGTAAACAATGGAAAACGACATGTAACTGGAGTTGCTACAAACCCCCAGGGCGAAGGTGACAACGTACCAGTAGCCAACATGGAGAGCGTATTAGCAGCTCTGTCGCAGATGTCGGTGGGGGGGTCGGGGGGCGCGGACGAGCCGCGCGACGACAAGCCGCGCCTGCTGTGCGTGGAGCCCGCGCCGCCGCGCAGCGCCGCGCCCGCCGAGGTGAGGGACACGAGTGCTTTAGATACACCACAGAGGTTACTTACCGTAGGACGGAAGAAAGGAAACGAGTGCTTTAGATACACCACAGAGGTTACAATACCGTAGCCTGGAGACAGACGCCTGCTACACCATAAGCATCGCGAGCGCGTCCGACCAAACCCCACCCACCCTTTTTTTTTTTATACTTTATTGTACATCACAAATACAACAAACAAAGCATAAAGATAGTTACAGACAGTGAAGTACAATGGGCGGACTTATGGCTAATTAGCCATTTCTTCCAGACAACCCATAACATTTTCCCTTAGAAGCTCTGGTCACCTTAACACAAGAACACAAAACTGCTTGAAAACGGTATTATTTAGTTGTGATCATCTGTAAGATTGAGGTATCTCAGTTCATTAAATTTCATAGAAGAGAGGCGACGATTTCTCAGAGCTTCAAAACACACTAAAACATAAATTTTAACACAAGAGACAATTTTAGTTCTAACTAACAATAATTGTCACAAACCACTACACATACATTTCAATATAACACTTTGTTATATTTATTTGTACACCAAAAAAGAGATAATACATAGCAAATTGATTTTAACAATGTATCATAAGGTACAAAAGGTGGCTTTATCGCTGAAAAGCGATCTCTTCACGGCAACCTAGGGGCAGAGTAGATGAGACATTTTTATTTTTTCAATATATTTGTGTATTTCAATTTTAACTATATCTACGACTGCGTGCTTATGTTATAAAAACGTTAAAAAAAAATCAATTTATTTTTCAGGTACATTAATTCGTGAGAGCCGAAGCGATCGACACGGAGTCCCAACATAATAATAATTTCTAATCACGCATAAGAACGTTGCTCGCTTTATTTGCACACGATAGGGGGCTCTGTCGCATTCCGATACTAATTGTTTTAGCTTTAAGGTTGATTTTTGTTCGTGTCGTGCCAAGCTGCGGGTTTTCGTGTAGCTAGAAGCGATGAATTTCTACTTTAGGACCAAGTAACACTTTGGGAGCCATACTTTTACTTATTTTTATTGCAAAATAATATGTTTTCACTTCAATATTATGAATTTCGAAATGAAGTTGTAATGTTTTTGAAGTCTAATAAAAGTACAGCGATCGATGCTATTGATCATTCGTGATTGTCAACATAGAAATGTCACTTTTTGACAAATGTCAGTTATTCTTCGCTTCGTTTATTTTCTCGTTTTTTTCTCATTCGCGTGGCACGACACTGTTCGGAGAGAGAGTGAGCTACATATATTTACAAGTTATAAATTATATCTCTATGAATGTTTTAGTTGTTTCTCTAGTCTTAATATTAGATTAATATATAATTATAATAACTATGTTTACGACTCCTCGTTTTCAATGCAAATACTTTAAGCATTCTTCCGTAATTGTAAAAGATGCTATATTTTAGTATAGAGGAGTAGTTTCATTGATGGTTTTATTATGAAAAATACTTGAGGGTGCTTTCGTAAACGGAAATCCGAACGAAATTTTATTAAATTAGTTTGAAATGGATTTGATTAGTTTTAAGAGATATTTATTTTGAAAGTTTTCTCTACGTTCGGATTTCAGTTTTCATTCTTGTATATTTGTGCCAACTTATAATAGCAATATTTTTTAATAGAGTTAGAAAAAGATTTCTCTCGTTAGTGATGTGAATTAATTCGTACATATCGATGTGGGAAGTTGGTATAAATATTTTTTTAAACTAAACTTTACTTTTCTCAGTATTAGGCAACGAGTCATTTTAGTCTCGGAGAGTAATATATACTTCATAATATATTTAAATTATTTATGGCGAAGGTACTTCGCTAATCCTATGGTATCTTAGTGAAAAAAAAAAACATGTATTTTATATATAGAACTGTGGGATCTGTATTGATGTATTTTTCGAAATTTTTCGTTACTAAAATGAGTACATACTAGCTTCGTATACGAAAAAAAAAAATCTATTTTTCTCATTTAGTGCGTAAAAGGTATATTTTTGTGCGTTTTTGTCGTTATTATTTGCAATACTAAATATGTTTTCATAGAAAATATTATTAGTTGTAATTTAAGAGGTATTTTAGAGGGATCTGATTGGTAGGTTAGAAGCTCGACAAGAACGTACACAATGCACTATAAAATTTTCAAATTATGTTATTACTGCAAGCATAATAGTTTTTTGCCTACGTTGTTAACACTGCTGTGTACTTTTTTTATTTGTATTCCTATAACGTTGAGTAGCGCGCATGATGTTTTTTTTTTTGTTTTGTATTTTTTTTTAAATAAATTTATTTAACACTTGTTTTTTTTTCTTTCCTATATATAGTGAAGTTAATTAAACTTGATACTTGAAACTGAATGTTGTGATGTAATACCGATTAGAATTGAAAGTCAAATTATATTCTATTTTTCTAGTGATTCGGTGTTTTATTGATGTCTGATTCATTTTTTACGTTTACACACTTCCACTCATAATACGGGTAGCTGGTTGATTTAGGCTCTAAACTCATATTTGGTACAGTTCAATTAAGGATTCAATGAAGTGTAAAAAGTTAAACATTGATAGGGTGTTAGACTCCTAACTGCGTTCCTTCAAATGGGTGTATATGTTCAATGGATTCTCAGGCTGTATTAGATCATGTTCCACGTGAAAAAAATTCCTAGACCTCTTTTTATTTGTCTTAATATACGAGCTACTCTGGCAACATACTTAGGCATACCGTCCAATGCTATTTTTTAGCCCTTAAAAACGTCGATATAAGTGATATTTTAATAGTAATTGCGACATTCTACTATACTCTGTACATTCGTTTATTTTTTCTTATTGACAGTTCAAGAAAGTTTATTAGTGACTCTCTCACACGTTACCTATTTGACTTGAAATAATAATCGATTTTATTCAAGAAGAATTTTCAATCGATAAATGAAAATTTTTTAGTTTAAAAATATTAATCATTCGTTTATTAGTTATTTTGTTAGTTACTTATTAAAATAATTTTACTTGTTTCATTTGTATACCCTAACTGGGTATCGTAGCTAGTTTGTTAAATAAATAAGTAGGTGGGAAGTATGTGATTTTCCAAGTATATTTGCTCATAGCTCTTCATTTAAACTTGATTTAGACTTTATTAACCACGCGTTTTAAAGTTAAATTTCAACAACTCGTGCATAGTTACATTTTAAGGCAAAATTTCGTATTCTATCGTGATATTAACATCGACATCCCCTTCAAACGTCATATCAAAATATTTTTCATGTAGCCATACAAATTCACGCCGCAATACGCCATTTTCGGCGTGAACTTGTGGATGCCTTTGTCCAGCCGTGGACTGTGATAGACTGAAATGATGAAATAAATAAAAAAATCATGAAATAAAACGATTACCTACTTATTTCGACTAAACGTTTGACAGTTCACAAAACAGCGCAACAACTGTTGGATCATCTAGTATTCAGTATTAGTAATAAAATACCTGGTTCTGTTAGCATCATTTTACTCAACAGTAAATAAAACAGTTGCATCCGGAAGTCTACAAATAACCGTAACAAATAGTTTTCATTTTCTCATTAACGAACCTTAGATAATGACTCAAATGTTAGTCGTTGCGTGACAAACCTCTATATATTATATTTCATTAATATTTAATATGATGTACTCGTAATATTAGTTGATATTTATCATTATCATTATAATGATATTGGCTTCAATCAGATGAAACACGCTATATTTAGAATGTTATAAAAGAATGTTATATAAGGTGTGACTGCTGATTGTACTGTCCTATTTCGTATTTTGAAGATGTTGCTTTTAGAAATTGTATACTTAATAGCCGTTTATAAATATGTTATTGCTGATGGGGTAAGTTCGGTTAAGTATTTTTCTAATACATATTTCATCTTATTGTTATTTGAGTGGTAGGGCACAGCAGGTAATATGTAGGTCGAAGCACAAAGCGGCTCTACGTAGAGTCAACCCCCCGATCTCATTTTTTGGACCGGGAGAGGATAGAGGAGACAAAGCCCGTTACGGAGAACCCACGCACGGGATCCTGCGATCAGCGGTTCCCGAAATATCGAATTTCTTTATTTTAAAGAAGTAGTTCGTGTCTTAGGTGCCGTCTAAGAACGAAATTAGAAGATAAGATATCTCGGGAACCGCTGGTCGTAGCGAGGCGCGGTTTTCACCGTTGACGGGCTCGCAGGAAGAGCTATAACGCTGACTGTGGGTGGTGACTCTACATAGAGTCCTTGACGAAAAGGTAGAGTTTTCTCTACATTTTCATAATTTAAGTTTAGTATTAAGTTATATAGGAACCGGGGCATATTTGCCTGCCTCCTTGATCGGGGAGCGACTTTTTACGAGCCGTTCCCGTAAACATTTTAACTTTTAACAAAAATATTTGTTTTGCCCTATATTGACCATTTGTATATATATAGAATATAGATTTTATAATAATTTATTTTTATTCTTTTTATTTTACGTATTGTGACGCGCCTCCGATATGTTCGGTCTGCGCTCACCCCCCCAAAGTAAGGCCAGAACGGCTCAGTCTACGAAACCGGTGAAGATAACTAGGAGGTCGACGGACGGGGCAGCCCCGAGGCTCCCGCTACGGACTGGCCCTATCAAAGGGCCTACACCTATATACAGCAAGGACAAAGCTGAGGCGATGGGGACTCCGGAGTCGCCGCAAATGGGTGTACTGTGCGATCCCCACCGATTGTCTCAGCGATCCGTTGAAGAAACTGGAAAGTCAACGAGGATCAAGGCAGCCGATGAGTTGGTCCGCAAGTGTGCGATGGCGACAACAGGCTCCAAAAACCTGAAACGTGAATACAAGGAGATGATTTGCGAAGCCGTAGATGGACTTTATAAGATGCTTGAGGCGAGTGAGGACGAGCTTGAAGTGATAAACGCGATGAAGGTGAGGGTACTCAACCCCAGCAGGGAGCACTCGCAGCACTCGCTGCGCGGGCCTTCGCCGACGGCATCGGCTGCCGAAACCATGCCAAAAGTGGCACTCGATTCCACGCTGAGTCTAAAACTAGACGAACATACCCGCCTCCTGATCGAGAACGGAAAACGTCTCCAAGACCTACAGGACAGACTGACCAAACAGCAGGAAGCGGTGGTCGAACAGAGAACCTACGCGAGTGTTGCGGCGGCCGGATCTCCGCCGAGGAGACCGGTTGCCTCACACTCGCTGGTGATCTCGTCAGCAAACGAGCAATTGACGGGTGAGGAAGTCCTTACCCAGCTAAGGGAGACAATGGAGGCCAAAGAGGGGTGGGTTAAGGTCGAGAAAGTGCAGAAGGCCAAGGATAGAAAAATAGTGATGGCCTTCAGCACGAAAGAAGAGAGAAACAAAGCGCGAATGAGAGTGGAAGAAAAAGGTAAGGGTCTCCTGGTCGAGGAGGTAAGTAACAGGGACCCGCTTCTGGTTCTGAGGGGCGTCTCGTCAGTTAACACTGACGAGGACGTATTGAAGGCCCTGAGGAACCAGAATCCGGAACTATTTTGTGGCCTCGACCAGGAGACCGGTAGGGCTAGGGTCCGCTACAGGCGACGGGCTCGGAATCCGCACGCGGCCCACGTGGTTCTGGAGACCTCGCCCGCCCTCTGGGATAGGATTACCCGTAAAGGGTATGTCCATATCGACCTCCAGAGGGTGAGGGCTGAGGACCAGTCCCCGTTGGTGCAGTGCTCCCGATGCCTGGGCTACGGGCACAGCAGGAAGTTTTGTGTGGAGTCGGTTGACGTGTGCAGCCACTGCGGCGGCCCGCACCTGAAGATGGAGTGCTCGGACTGGGCGCAGGCCGTCCCGCCCTCCTGCAGAAACTGCCGAAGAGCAAAGCTGGACAAGCTAGATCACAACGCCTTTAGCAGCGACTGCCCCGTCAGGAGCAAGTGGGACGAACTGGCGCGGTCAACGATCGCGTACTCGTGAAGGTGCGATGGCCGGTTCAGTGGCGTATCAGCAGGAAGTCTCCACCCCCTGGCAAAATATGCGCGAGATACTCTGTGGGGGTCTTGGATCCGGAGGAAACTTGTGTGTTTGTTGCGGGACAAGACTCCAGCAGAGCAAGAGGGGAGTGCACGTACGGCGACTCCTGCGCAGGTTTTCGGCATTGGGTTACAGTGCATAATTGATAGACAAAGGGTCTCAGACGGAGGATGATTTGTATCCTTGCAATATTATTTGAGGTCGCAAGTGGAACAATGGTCCCTGATTCAGAATGCAGGCAAATATGCTATTTTTATATGATTAGCATATAAGATAATAGCATAGCATAAGGATAGGATAAGTTTAGGGCAAGGATATAAAATTAAGAATAGACTGTAAAATAAGTAAAGTTCAAGAGTAAAGTTGAAGTAGTTAATAAGTGTAATGAAAGACATGTACTAATAACATAGCGATAGACTAAGATATGTAAAATTACTATATAATAATATAAGACTAAGATCCCATAATACTAGATTAAGACCCTTTAGTTTATTAAGAATGAACAAAAATTTGTGTTGCAAAAATAGAATATAAGAAAATTGTAATAATGATAATAGATATCATTAAGACTATTTAATAGTAATAATTAGAAATTAAGAAATAATCAACATTGTAAAACAAAGAATGTTAAAACCCAAGAGTGGCAATTATTTACCCATGTGAAATATAATAAATAGGTAAAGTAAGGTAATCATAGCAGGAAATTAGGACTTAAAAGTAGAGGGAACCCACCCTATGTGCGAAAGATGATGAATGCTAGAAAGATAAAGTATGCGGAATGAAAGTGCGAGAAGAATAAATGCGAGAACTGGTATGGAAGAGAAACTAGTAAATACAGGCTCCGACACTCATATCGGAGGATTAGAATAAAAAAAATAAAAAAAAAAAATATGTAGGTCAAAATTTGGAGCAGCCCGAATGGGGAAGTCACAGTTACATTCAAATTTACAGAAGATCATAGCTTAATGTACTCTCCAGTAGTGCTGTGCTCCTGTGGTGAGTAAGGTAGCCAGAGCACCGGGGAATGGTAAGGGAGTTAGGTTTGGTAACCCAGTTGCAATACTCCTTGTGTTAGCGTCCATATATACGGTATACATTTCAGTATCGTAAGTAATACTGACAAGAAGAAAGTCAACACTAAGATTGTTCAATACAAAAGCTACACAAGTAGTAAGTGTACTCTTTACTGCACACCAAAAACCTGTATAAGTACAGAGTAAAACTGTTTTCGTACTGGGTTTTTGGTGTGCAAGTAGTACAAGAACAGTTTTACTCTGTACTTGTACAGATTTTGGTGTGCACTTCCTGGTATGCCTTACTTCATAAATTATATGAAAAAATATTTATATTTTTGCACAGATTACAGATGACGGTTACATTCTGAATTTTGATTCACCAATTTACGTTTGCTCAGATGAAGACAGCCAAAAATTCATAGACACTTCCCGGGTGGAAGTGAAACGGCACAACGAAACGACGACCTATATGACTGGATCCATAGAATTCCACAAAGGAATTCAAACTGCTACTATGGTATTTTGTAATTAATCACGTTACTAAGAATTATTGACTTTATCCCCTATAGGTAGGCATTAATTTGGGCTTAAAGCATTCTAAGGAAAAAATATACAAAGAAAAACAAGAAACATATCAATACATTAAATAGAGACCAATCGTGTACACCAGCAAATGTGCCAATAGGAATCAACTCCGTAACCTAAGTTTTTATTGTAGATGGTAATTAATCGAGCAGATATAGCTCGTTTTAATCAATTGATATATTTGATGGGTAGATTCGTTCCGGAAGTATTTATACCTACCTAGCACTCAAAATACTCATAGGTAGATAAAAAAGAACAGAAAATTTATTTATTTTTTTTAAAAGTTACCAAAACCAGATGATTTTCAGTTGGAAGTGGTAATAGAAAAGGACATCGGCGGTAGCTTTGAAATGTTTGCATCTCATGAAATATGTGATTTATGTAAAGAAATACAAGATATGGAGAGCCCTTACGCTGAATATTTAAAATGCTTCGGATTTCCTGAGAAATGCCCATTTCCACCGGTAAGTAAATGTAACGATATTTTGCATTGTAGGATTTATTATACGACAATACTGCATCATCTATTTTATTATTTATTACCACTTACTGCTATTAGCGCTGTCTTAAATTTTGTATTTCTTAATTGTATAATCGAAATCAAAACATTTAATTGTGCCAAATACCTTTCGTTTCGTAGATGAAAAAGTACACATATACTTATTTTTTTAATCTTCAGAATACTTTCGCCATTCAAGATTTTGTACCATACACAAAGGATTTGCCGATCAACAGCGCGACCGCTGGCCGTTACCAGGTTACGATGAACATTTATAATAACCCGGAAAGTAACTGCTTAAATGAGAAAATATTCATAGCATGTCTTAAGCTCGATTTTATCATTGAACCTTTGTAAAAATTATTATTGTTATGTGATGATTAATATGTTTGGCTAAAATTAAGAGACTTTTTATTTTGCCTGTTTCCTACCTTTCTCCTTACCACCACGTAACTTTTATATTTTAATATGTCTGGTTAAAAATTAAATATAAGAAAAATGAGATGACACAAGATATCATTCAAACACCATTATTTTTTAAATAAACTACGAAATTAAATATTTTATCACTAAACTAGCTGTGCCGCACGGTTTCACCGGCATTAATGTGAGGAAAAAACAGTCTGTAGCATTCCTTGGTAAATAGACATACCTAAAAATAATTTTTTATTTGGAACCTGTACCTGTAGGTACTTGTGTACCTGTAGTACTAAACAAAAAAATCAAACTTTTCAGCTTTATAATATCTTAGTTGTAAAAGTCGTATTTAATAGAAAAATATTCAAAAACACGTGATTTTCTCGCGTAGATCCCGATTTCGCGGGAATTTCAGGATATAAAGTACCCTATGTCCACAATATTGTCTATCTTTTAATGAACGTACCATAAAAATCAGTTTAGCCGTTCAGTAGATTAGCTCAGATAAACAGAAGGACAGACAAAAATTTTAAAATCATTTGTTTGTGATTTAGTATCGTATAAATAACTAAATGCACCTGATAAAACACAGTTATTTTGAAATCACAGATAGACACTTGAATTTTATTCATGTGTTGGAAATTTGTACTTAGGAACTTGGACTGTGCCCAATTCTACCTAGTGATAAATTTTGAGTCCACTAAAATGATTTAGGTAGTTTAGTTCAATGTTACCTTAAATAAAACTATTAATCGAGATAAAATATCATTTATTGTCCCCTCATTCTATTCATCATCTGGGTCATTGACGTTTTCATCACGACTTGATTCGTAAAACACTTCGTCGCGTGCACGAAGGCTATGTTTCTTGGAATCACCTTTATTATTCTTACTGTGATCGTTAGCATATCTTTTGCTTCTTGTCTTTTTGACTCGAGAAGTTTCATCATTTTTTTGTATAATATGACCAGTTATAATTGTATCTTCTTTATTGCCACTTTCAGAGCTTTCTGTATGTTTCTCTGCTTTCTCTCTATAATAGATATAACAATTAATATTTTTATTAAGCTTATGTACGTTAAAAGTAGAGAAAACGACATTTTAGATTTATTTTATTACTTCTCTCTTAGTATATCTTTATGTTCATCGTCCCTAAAAAATTATTAGTAGGTAGGTAATTTTTCGTGTACTTATAATAAATTTAATACCAAAAATGCTAATTTTGAATTTTACCTGTCATCTGCTTTATCATCATCATCACTGCAAATAAAATAAATAAGACAAATCTATTTTAAAATATGTACATTTATATTTTAGATATGAGATACATATTGACAAACACTTGAATTATTTTCTTAGTATCTCTAAAGTAATGCATAACAATAACTAAGTAAATAAACAAAAAAGAACAATATTACTCGTCTTCCTTGTTCCACTCGACAGACCATTCTTCGTGAGTTATTCCGGTACGGAAAACTCTTCTACAGCTTTCTCTGTTAAAAAAATATATGTATAAAAATTAAAATAATACACACAGTATTAAACACCAATTGTTAGTCAAAGCTTAAGCTCATGCTATTCTTTAAAATATAAAAAAAAATTCAGTGATTTATGTAAATATTCAGTGATACTCACTCAACTTCCTTGTTAATTGCACAAGATATAAATTGTCGGTTCTTGAAGACGCTGGTGTAGAGGAAGGGTCCGTGGCAACTGTGACTCTTCGGGTCGATCTTACATGCGGATATGACTCCAACCACACGTTCTTTACCCTGGTACTTTACTATGAGAGGACCACCGTGATCGTTCTAAAAATTGTACCATTAATGTTAAAAGGTTCTTAAATTAACCATCCAAAAAGTCATGCTATGAAAAATTGGTTACTAATGCCATGTGAGAATATTGAATGTGGTTTGTTAAAATTTTCTATAGCAGATTTTAAGAAATTAATATCAGAAAACCCAATCCCTTTGCATTTACTGAAATACCCTGTCTTACATCCAGCAGAGTAGTGTAATAGACTGGTGATATTGAACACACGAGGCTTAAACAAATGTCTAGAAAGAAAGGTATTTCATTTTAGAAAACCTGGCTCTTAATTAAGATAAATTTAGTTCTTATTTCAAATTGAAAAATATCTTACTTTCTGAAATAACTAGGTTGGCAATAAGCGTACATCTAACCTGATGTTAAGCGATTGCCGTAGCTTATAGACGTCAGCAACTCCAGGACCATCACAAGTCCAGAAGGAGATTTGGCCATCATTGCCAGGATTGATTCACCACAAGAACACTACACTAATTAAGAGCAGCATTATTTCGCTGTGATTTTGTGTAAGGTCGAGGAACTTCCCCAGTCGATCTGCTCCAGACGTTGAGCGAGATGTATCCTGCTGTATCCTAAGTCAATATAAAATCCGTAACCAAACAAACCAAAATAGGTTACCTCACAGAAACCTCCTTGCTTAGTCGATCGTCGTGCAGTATAATCTTCAGGGTCACGGAGATGTCGTCCTAAATCAACATGTACAAGAGAATGATCTTGGTCATTTTCTTGTTCTAATTGACGTCTTTCCACGTCCGTGCAGTTCGCATATCGTTTCTATTAAATATAATAATCTATTAAATTAATTACTTAATTGTGGATGATAAGGTTTGTTTAACTAAATGGCATTTACATACCTACATACATATTATACATGAAATAAATTCAAAGAAAAAATTCTTACGTCGCAAATTTCGCTGAGGCGTTTCATAACATCTTTAGTGCATATCATGTACTGTGTTATGATATTTCTGAATTTTTGAGCCCATTTTTTGGCGCACTGTTCGTTGTCCATTATGCAAACTTTTGCCTCTTGTAAAACCTTAGCATTCTGTGGTATGTGTAAATTTTGGCGACGATAAACTCCCTGATGACAATCGTGAAAGTTATTTAAATTTAAGAAAAAAATTACAATATCTAAGTTAAGTCACTTTTTTTACCTCTCTAAAATTATTACCGCTTCCCCATCCAGTTATAAAGCCTTTGGTTCCTGCCTTTTCTAGATCCCTACTAACATTGTTGTAGCAAATAAGATCAGTTGCGAATTCGCATCCTTTCTCAGTCACTCCTAGTTTGAAAGGTTTGTCTACTTTCACGATGGCTATATCATTTGAGGACCACTTAATACTGTCTTGAAAATCAAATTTGTAATCTATAACGTAAAAGTAAAGTAAGTTATTATATCAAACGCTACACGGTTACTGCGATATACAAAAAAAAATCATTACAGCCTATACAGTCCACTGCTGGACATAGGCCTCCACAAGTTTACGTCAAAAATAACGTGAACTCATGTGTTTTGCCCATAGTCACCACGCTGGGCAGGCGGGTTGGTGACCGCAGTACTGGCTTTGTCGCACCAAAGACGCTGCTGCCCGTCTTCGGCCTGTGTATTTCAAAGCCAGCAGTTGGATGGCTATCCCGCCATCGGTCGGCTTCTTAAGTTCCAAGATGGTTGTGGAACCTTGTTATCCCTTAGTCGCCTCTTACGACACCCACGGGAAGAGAGGGGGTGGCTAAATTCTTTAGTGCCGTAGCCACACAGCACGAGCACAAAAAAAAATGACTATGCTTTAGACCACACGACTGAAGTAAAACTTCTTTAGCTCTAACTTATATCTCCCTCTCAACTTCCATTCGCCTCGCCCGTCACGCTCTTCGTAACGCTCTCATCACGCCTTCACCAGTTTACTCCTCAAGTCAAGCGTACATAAAGAAGTTTTACTTCAAAAAATTGTTTTAGTTTTTACTTTATAGCGATACTTACTCTTAGGAATACATTTCCAAACAACTTTTCGTCTGTGCTTACAAACACAGTCATCGGTTTTGTAGTCAAAACTATCCACATATTTTGTTGTACCGGACACAATGTAGAATTTATCTGCATCTTCCACACAAGCTGCAGATGTCAGGACGTAGTATTGATTAAGTATGACTCCGCCGCAGAGCCAACCGCGATATTTGTGAGCTTTGGCTGATTCTTTAGTAAGTTGGAGGTACACCTGATTTAAGTGAAATATTAAGGGAAAATGTAGGAACCTACTACAAGATTGTTTTGCAGAAAGAATTTTGTTTTTTAAACATTAAAATTTTTTATAACCTGACAACAGTTGACTCTGCTCTAATGTAAAACAAAATACGAAAATTTCACTAAAGCCCACTAGTCTTGAGTTTTACTTACGAGATGAATGTTTGGCCATATACCTCAGTCGAAACTGAGACAGAGCGTAAAGTCGTCGTCGACTGTCGAGTGTCGATTGTTCCCGTAATATCATAAACTTCTGACTATGATCGTATTATTAGGTAGCTTACCGATAGCTGACATGTAGTGGATCAATATGGTGGTTTCTCTCTTTTCTCCTTCGGTCTATCTCTTTTACAAAAGAGGTTTATCCAAAGCTCATGGACTATTTCAATCACTTTATTGGTAAAAATCGTTTATGTCTTACTCTATATATTATTTGTTTTCGTTCACCAAATGAAGTTCAACGATGTAATTTGTATGTAATTTATATGTTGATGTAATTTTTGATTAGCCTGTTGGTGCAGCTTGTAGTGCCCTTTTTTCTGCCCCGTGGGTTGTGGGTTCGATCCCCGTCTGAGATTTCGTGTACTATTTCTATTTATTTATTTATATACGTGTTATTTCTATGTGTATTTATCCAAATAAATATTTAGCTATATCAGTTGGCAGTTACCTATAACATGAACATTAAATTGCATACCATGCATTGTAACAGACAACCGTATGTGTATGTAATAAAAAAATCCTTTAATCTACGAACATCATACTTACCATATAAGGCCTCTTGCCTATTCCTACTGTTTTGCTATACAGTATTCTTCGCGTATCAACAACAGACTGGTTTTCATACTCCCAACCCTCATCTGCGATTTCATTCTCCCCTTCGAGGGTTGTATTACTATTTACTGGTTTAGGAGAAGTTTGTCCTAATTGACTTGTGTGATTTGAAGATGCAATACCTGGATAAAAATAAAAACATTTACTTGAAATAAAACGTATCCGCTTTATATTTTATTATATTTTACCTAAGACTAATAAAACAGTAGCAAGGAAAAGCGTAGTGGTCTTCATTTTCGAGAAACCAATATCAAAATAATATTATTATTTCATTGAAAATTAATTGATCAATGTATTTTCGTTTTGCTTAATTGCATTTAATAAATTAACATCCGCTTATAAATTAAAATGAAACAGACTTTTATGATTAAAATTTTAATTGTTGTTGCCGTCATCTGTCGTTGTGGAACACAGGCTTCTTGCTTGAATATACAATATTTAGCCATGGCTTTAAAATCATCGAATCACACTCCGTGGGTAGTCAGAAATCAAAAACATTCAAGTTTTCAGTACCTATCAAAGTATACGACCACCAACTATAATCATAACATTTAAGTCCTTATAAAATACAAAAACCCAATATGGGTTATAACAAAAATGTACGTAACAATTTTTGTTTAATTTGTAAAATTCATAACCATTATAAGATTTTACTGCATCGGGTCTTTCATGTTTTATCACAGAATAGCTGTGCCCGCGACTTCGTCCGCGTGGAATTTAACAAAAAAGTTATTGTTCAGTTCGCAGAGTTAAAAAATAAAATAAAAAATCTAAAATCAAAGTAGCCTAAGTTACTCCATATTACATCAGCTGGCAGATAACCAGTGAAAGTCTCGTCAAAATCGATCCAGCCGTTTCAGAGCCAGCCAACATTAGCCAGAACAACAGACAGACAGTCAAAAATTGTAAAAAATGTTATTTGGTATATGTAATGTGTATACATCCATATGCATTTAGTAAAAAGAGGTTATTTTAATATTACAAATCCAATTTTATTTATTAGTATAGATGAAATAATTGCGAGATATCGAGCAGAATTTAATACAGAGTTTCCTTATAAATTAGTTACGCCACGGCTGCAGTCTTTGCTATTAAGACTATTATTAAGAGAGGAATCTTAGTATTGTATGAAATAATACTCTATAGCTGAAAAACTCAGGTTGTGTTACTTCTACCCTTTCAACTCAAATTGTTTTAGTAAACAGTACCTACATTATGCAATAGCATGTGAAGGCAATTTTTATTTAGTAAGACGATGAAGAAACTTAGATAATACTCATATTATTCCACTAGTAGTATTTATTAATCTTAAAGGTATTGCTGATTTTAGTTGATAAAATAAAATAAATCTCTCTTGATAGTATTCTTAAAATTTTCATATAATTAGTACCTTATGTATTTGGTGTATAACTGTATATGGTTGCTATTATGAAGGTCAAAACAAACTTATTGTACAAGATATTTATTCAATGAATGGTTACACAGATTTTACAGTATCACTAACATTTGATATCGTTTTAGCTTGTTTTTCAGCTCGTTGAATAAAACCACTTTCCGAATAGACTTTGTCTCTGTCAATATCTTCATTCGCTCTTTGAACCACTTGCGCAGGTTTTGTATCTATTTCATTTTTAGCTGGACTGGAAACAAAATAAAAGTGATTAATAGATAATTATAATTATGTCTGGTATAAATGACAACTCTATTAATTCGGTTGGTGGAAAAAGCAAAGAACTTAATAATGAACCTTTCAAAAATCATTTTAATCTAAAAGATCACTAAAGGTGCGCTTTTTGTTACTTATTACAATAATATGTTTGAAAATTCGTATTACCCATCGGGATGATTCTTCCAAGATAAAACTTTTTCGACATGGGTGATTCCAGATCTAAATTGGCGTCTACACTTAGGCCTGGAATTTTAAAAAAAAGCGTTATTTTAAGCGTTATTATTAAAAAAATGGTAGTGACAATATTGAATAAGAAAATCAATATTTTATTCAAAATATTTCTATTGACAAAATTAAAACAAACAAATTACTAAAAAGTTACATGTTAACTAAAATGTCACTTACTCCACATCCTTATAAATAGCGCAAGAGATAAACTGTCGATTCTTATAAATACTGGTATAGAGGAATGGTCCGTAACATTTGTTGGTGCGCTCCTTGACAAGACAGGCAGAAATTATTCCAATTACGATGGAATTTACACCAGTGCCATATACGAGTGGGCCACCGTGATCATTCTGAAATAACGTCTTTTCTATACAAAAATGGCTAAAATTTCCTTTAAAAAAATTTACATCGAATTACAAAAGACTACATTTTAATGAATTTTGATATGTAGAGAAATAGATACGAGTATATCTATAGAGCATTAGATTAAATAGCCAAAGTAGAGAGCAAATCTAAATAAAAATTAAAATTAAAATTAAAAACCAGCTTAAAACTTTTTGATTGTAGCTAGCTAAATAAAAAAGATCAGTTACTCCAATATTTGACGATTGTCGTAGCAATATTGTAAAGCAAATTATCATCACGCAATGTATCATAGCGCAGACTAATAATATAAAGCTGAAGAGTTTGTTTGTTTGTTTCCTTGATCGCGCTAATCTCAGGAACTACTGGTCCGATTTTCTTAAATTCTTTCAATGTTAGATAGCCCATTTATCGAAGAAGGCTATAGGCTATATAATATTTTAGTACATCTTTTTTCCTTAATTAACGTGAGCGAAAACGCAGGGCACATCTAGTATAATTATAAAATATCATGAATGAAAAACGAAACTTATTTTGAGTTATTTGTCGAAGTAATAGAATAACATACTTCACAAAATCCTCCATCAGCCTGAGTACTATACCGTCTAGACTCGTTGTGGTAGGCTGAATGCATTACTAGATTAGTGGGTACTTTTTCAGTTTTAGTTACTTTGATATCTCTTCTCCCGTCATCTTCATCTGAGTAACTGATGTCTTGACAGTCAACATATTTCTCCTGAAATTCAATGTGGAGTTTTCACTTATAAAAAGTAAATTCTATAGATTTTCGAACCTCAAATTGATTTTATTTTGTCATAGCCATCATTAATTAGTACATCCAGATGCATCAAATTAAATAAATCCAAATAAGATTCAGCTTCAAACATCATACAAAGACTTAGTTACGAATCTGAATTTCGAATTAAGAGTAAATGAAGATGAAATTAGACCTTCTTCATTAATAATAAAAATTGGAATAAATATCTTATGTCACTTCCAACAATATTTTAAAATTTTGCAATAAATATAAAAAATACCAAACTATTGTTTGAAAAATACAAGTTAATTTAAAATTTATGTTGAATTTATTATACCAAATAGCATGTTATGAATAACAAATAATAAATATTAAGAAGTTTTAAACATACGTTACAAATTTCAGACATGGTCTGTCCTATATCTTTAGTGCATATCATGTAGTTATCAATAATATTATGATATCTCGAGCCCCAGCGACGCTTGCATCTGTTTTTGGGAATAATTTCTACGTGTGCTTCTAGAAGATTCTGCTGATTGTCTTTTCGTCGGCTCACCCACTGTGAAAATTGTTGCAGGAATATATTTTGCAAAATGATGAAAATAATGAGAAAAATGTATAATTATTTAGAAATTGCTTGGAATACAGAAGCTAATGAAATTTTTGAATATATCCGCAACGGCAGTACGCAATATCCACAATATTAATAATTAATTATTTGAAATTGAGTTATATTCATTCAGATAAAAGGTTTTTGATGCAGATAAAACAACAACAACTACAAATACATTTGCTGCAGACAAGAAAACAAAATTGACGACAATGTTAAAAAGTTATAGGTATGTTATGAAACGCTCTACGCCAGGATTTGCTGACCGGAGTTTGCTCCGAAAAATTCCCATGATTCGAATCGTTAGCCGGAGCTTGTTGCGAAAGTTTCGCACCTGGGCACCATGTGAAAACGATCCAACACGAAGAATGCAACACAACCCGAAGCCCCGACTGAACGATGCTTCTTTAATTTTAAGTCACTCTTGTTTCTAACATCGAACAATTGTCACGTCAAATTAATTATAATTTAGTAATAATAAATTTAATTTTAAATTAAACTTTGCTTTTTTTTTGCAACCTTCGGTCGCTTTTATAATTGATATCAAAAAAGAATTAAAGAATTTAAAAAAATGTTTTGATGACACTACTTTTTCATCTTTAACATGTAGATCAGGACAGCTATTTAACGGTAAGAAACATTAAAAATTACTAACGTCGTTGTATCTAGAGGTGGTTCCCCAGCCAGCTATACTAACGACAGTACCAGGGTTCTCTAAAGTTTGACTTTGATTGTTATAGCAAATTGGTTTTGGTATGAAATCACATCCTCGTATACGACGATTGAAGTCGAAGCCATCTTCTATCTTAACAACAGCTATGTCGTTGTTCATCCATCTAATGTTATCATTTTCGTGACCATCAAATACGTAATCTAAAAATTTGGTGTTTTATTTCTGTTAAAAATCTGACAGTGTCACGTCTATTTCGTTTTTTATACTACAACGTAACGGTGCCAAATAAGCAGTTATCAGAGCTTATGGATGCCTGCTTTACCAGAAGCAAGTTAAATAATGTTTATAATTTTTTTAACCTCATGGTTATTTACATATGACTTTATAATATTAAATTTATGGTAAAACAGCTAACCTATATTTTTATATAACAAATTAATCATATATGCAGAAATGTTATTTTACGTACTTTTAGGAACACACTTCCATATGGCTTTCTTTGCACCGTTTTTAATACAAGGATTGTTATATCTGTCATCTTCATCAGAATATCTACAAAGAAAGTTTATTTACTCAATTTTCAATTGTTTAACTTATAATCAATATGACAACTTGATACCTAATTATAAAGTCATAGTAATTAAAATATATTTAAGTTTAGACATACTTATAGGTTCCAGAAACGACATAGAAATGTTCAGCATCTTCGATACACGCTGCCGAAGTTAATATGTACTCTTCATGGATAATCACTCCACCGCACAACCATGAACGGTAGTTAGGAGTTTTTTTGTTACTACGCGGAAGTTTTAGGTATACCTATATAAATGAAAGAGGATGAATATTTTGTGTTAGCAGTAAATAAATTCGATAATTGGTTACCTATTCCTAAAAATTTTATAGATTTAAGGACTCCCATCAGCAGTTCCAATTAAGTATCTTTTATATATATATAAAAGATTTATTAGAGAGAAATTAAGTATCTTTTATATATATATAAAAGATACTTAATCACATACATTTTAATTTTATCAGATCTATGCAGATTTATTATAGCAGTTTTTAAGTTTACTATATTTTACGTCTCATTAAGATTTCTCATACCATGTAAGCCCTGCCGTCTCTAACTTCTTCGCCGTTTATAATTCTTCGAGTTTCATTTAGAATTTTGTCCACTACTGGTGGTATATGAGTTGCAACTTCAATAGCCTTGACATCTGTAACTATTACGATCGAATTTGAAGTTTTTAGTCATATTAGTTTGTGGATTATAATAAGCATGAACCGAAAAATAAACAAATACTATGTTTTGATATAACAGGTACAGATAGATTGATTAAATATAACTTACGAATTAATAATAAAATAGGTAGAGTAATAAAGCATATTATAGTCTTCATGATCTTTGGAGCTTTTAACAAAAGGAAACAATATCTTGTTTTCAATTTCACGCCTTGCATTCATATTTTATTGTTTTCAGGTGCATTAATTTTCCCTACAGTAATTTTAATGAAAAATGGCAGTAAGTTAACTTTATAACTCTCATAAGATAGTTAATAATAAATTAATCTCAATTTTGTATCGTTATTTCATTAAAGCATTTAGAATCAATTAATCAGCAACCATCACTAGCACTGGTTGTGGATGCCTCAAACACCTCAACTTTTATTTAATATAACGCTCTTTTTAAATGCTTGACCCAGTTTAGATAAGACATTTTGTATACTGTGTACTGTGTGGCTACGGTACTAAAGAATATAGCCACCCCCTCTCTTCCCGTGGGTGTCGTAAGAGGCGACTAAGGGATAACACAGTTCCGCTACCACCTTGGAACTTAAAAAGCCGACCGGAGGCGGGATAGCCATCCAGGTACTGGCTTTGAAATACACAGGTCGAAGACGGGCAGCAGCGTCTTCGGTGCGACAAAGCCAGTACTGCGGTCACCAACCCGCCTGCCCAACGTGGTGACTATGGGCAAAACACATGAGTTCACGTTATTTTTGGCGTAAACTTGTGGAGACCAGCAGTGGACTGTATAGGCTGTAATGATGATGATGATGATGATGATTTTGTATACATCTATGTAAGTATCATATCCTCGTACTTTCAAAGTACTCAGGTCCACAGTTCAGGTACCAGGGTGCAGGTCTTTACTTATGTATTGCGTATTTCACCAAATTAATTTGAAAGTAAATATGGGATAATGTGCATCTAAAATTCAACCTTGTGGAACCCTCGTCTAAGACACATAGGAATTTAATTTATTAAAAAAACAATGGTAATTCTTTTTACTTAAGTAGGTATAGATAGTAAAAACGATTTTATTAACTTCACAATATTTGTGTTTAAAATCTTAAGACAGCCGTAAGTGCCTTAATCTTAAAGATTATCAAAACTATATAATAACTACTTTCAAGTAATGTTGTTTTCCTTTGTTAAATGAGGTAGCTAGAGCTCCTAGTTGAAGGCCATATCCATAGGCTATGGATAACTTCTTGCCATTAGACAGACGTGTGATACGGATGTGATATATAAAATACGCATACTGGTATAAATACAAAAATAAATGTTAACAGTGGCAAAGATAAGATCAGTGATACTAAGATAACATGAAATAAATAGTTTTTATCTATACAAATAAATAAAATTGGAGTGTCTGTTTGTAATATTAAAATGACCGCTTTTTACTTAATGCATATGGATGTATATATAGTACATATACCAAAATAACATTTTTTACAATTTTTGTCTGTCTGTCTATCTGTTTGTTCCAGCTAATCTCTGTAACGGCTGGACCGACTTTGACGAAACTTTCATTAGCAGATAGCTGATGTAATAAGGAGTAGCTTGGGCTACTTTAATTTTAGATTTTTTTTTCAAATTCCACGTGGTGATGAAGTCGCGAGCACAGCTAGTTGTTAATAATTTAGTACATCTAGTAAACATATCTAATCATTAAATCAGTTAATTGCTATTTTTTGATTCAGTTTCAATAAAATAAATTTATAATTAATGTATAGAAAAAGTAAAAAATAAATAAATATTATTACTTTATTAATGTTATTTATTTGTTGTAACATTTAAACTTCCTAATATCATTTCTGCATGATCATAGAATGTTCTTAAAGTCGGTCCTCTTAGCTTCTTTACTACATTGAAAAATGATTTCGTAGTTGGTAAAGTAATATTTCTAACTTTTTCTTCTATTCTTCTCATTTTGGCTACTTCATTTTTTGCGGGTCTTAAAATAAAAAAGGGATTAAGATTGACTATTTGAATAAAATAATTAAAGAAATATAAAAAAAAAATGGTAAAAAAAGCTTTTACCCATCCGGATGATCTACCCAACTCAAATCTTCTTCTCTGAACGAATCACTGGCTCTAAACAATTTCGTGCAATCGTTCCTGAAAGTAGAATATTTGAACAAAATTACGTTAGCAAATAAAACAACTTATTCATTATTTTCATACGTAACGGTTTCAGATTTTCTTCAGCATCAAATCATTTTGAGTAGAGGTATAAAGTAAAAAAATTTAAAATCCATCATGATTGCCTCAATTTAACATTTACGGCTTTTGTAACAAGTCATAAAAATAATAATATTTAGTCGTCGTATGAAAAAATAAATAAATCGATTCGATGGTTATTTGATAGGAATATTTTATCAATTAAAATCAAACATACATCTTTTTATAATGTTAGTAAAGAGAACATCATACATGACGTCCTTATAAATGGCGCAATCAATGAGGACTCGGTTCTTGTAAATACTGGTGTAGAGGAACGGCCCGTAGCACTTGTTAGTACGCTCCTTGACGAGGCAGGCTGATATGATTCCGATTACTATAGCATTCGGCCCTTGCCCGTAGATTAGTGGACCGCCGTGATCATTCTACAAATATATTTATTTAATTTAACAACAATTATTGTCATAGATGTTATTAGAACTTATGACAAATCTAGATTAATCAATAACACGATCATATTTAGTAAGTACATTTCTTCTTACCATCTTATTCACCACTTAAATAAATTGTAACCTCACAATAATTATATCGAGGTGGTGATGACTTGTCGACAAAGAATTTCCTATATTCACAAGTTTTTTAAAATCACGTTTATTTCATTTTTTACAAGAGGAAGTCTTATAGCTATGTAGTTATATCTTAGAACCACAAACTTAAACACCACACCACCACACATTAAACATTAAAGACAAGCTTGCTAACTAAATTTTTTTTTTAGTTTTGTATCTAAAATACACACTTCTCACACACTTCATCCTATTATTATTATTTATTTATTATTTATTTATTATTTATTTATTTATTTATTTATTGCAGTTCACTACTGGACGTAGGCCTCCACAAGGTCGCGCCAAAAATAGCGTGAACTCATGTGTTTTGCCCATAGTCACCACGCTGGGCAGGCGGGTTGGTGACCGCAGGGCTGGCTTTGTCGCACCGAAGACGCTGCTGCCCGTCGCGTTGGCCTGTATATTTCAAAGCCAGCTGTTATCCCGCCATCGGTCGGCTTTTTAAGTTCCATTGTGGTAGTGGAACTGTGTTATCCATGTTATCCTGTGTATTCCATTATGTCATGGGGAGCAAAGCAAAGCAGCAAGCAATCTATCTAAAATAAGTATTAGGGAATTCTCTTAATATGTATGTCAATAGCTTTATGCCCCGATAAAACAATAGTATGATACTGTTATATGTAAATTAATAAATACAGTTACATTAGTAAACTATGTTAGTAAGCTACTTTTATTCTTAATTTCAAATTCAAACTGACTAACCTCACAGAAGCCTCCACTACCAGAGTGCTGTCTCCTTCCAGTTTCGTTGTGATATGCTGAATGTAATATTAGTTTCTTAGGATCAAACACACGGCGTGTTTCTTCATCTTCACCAGAATACATTATGTCCGTACACTCAACGTATTTATCCTAAAGCAATTTCTATTTATGTACTTTTTCATTAGCTTTGGTATATTGTTTTCGTAAGTTAAGCGTAATGACATTGACATTGTTTCCATTTAAATTAACCTAAACTTAAGTTTTGAAGTATCAGTAGCATTTCGCCTATATGGGAGAAGGCATTTTATACATACATAGTTTGGATCAACTGCAAACTGTCATGCTGATTAGCGGACATGTGACATTATATGTATACATAGCAATATTAGGTGATTATAGCAACCGATTCATCGACTTTCAAAATAAATGCAATTTTCGTTGCTACTACTCTCAGATAATAAATTTTTACAAAAAATGTTTCTAACTGACATTTGAAAATAACACGTGGAATCCAATGTCACTTTCTTAAACTAGCATATGCATTAGAACTTAGTTGTAAATAAAGAAAAGAGGTAAACAAAAGATGACAGCAGCTCATACGTTGCAAGCTTCACTCAACTCCGGCGCGCTGTCTTTTGAACAGATCATGTAGTTATCTATTATGTTGTGGTAACGAGGGCCCCAGCGTTGTTTGCAATGTTTTTTTGAAATTAACTCGACGGTGCTTTCCAAAAGTTCCTGAGTTTCGTATTCATTTTGTCGTCGATTTACCCACTGAAAAATTATTTAAAACCTGATTAATTGCGAGCCAGACCGCTAGAAAGAGAACCATACGAAGGATTTCCTACTACTGTAAGGTTTGGTAATGGTTATTGTTAAAAGAAGTAAAAAAGAAAACACTTTACCCCGGTAATGTTAGCTTTATTTTATTTTTATATGTTCATATAGCGACCATATTAGCATTTATTACGTGAAAATGTTAACCATCTGTCTAATTAGATTTCAAAGGTTCCAATATCTAAAGAAATATATCACTATCAGAAGGAACTAACTTTAACTGAGGTAGGGTACAGCATGAATTATCCTGCTGAAAAGTTTCAATCAGTTTTGTGTTCCTATGGCGAGTGAGTTGACCAAAGCTCCTGGGGAATTGTGGGTAGGGTCAGCAACGCGCTTGCAATACTTCTGGTGTTGCAGGCGTCTATAGTCTACGGAAATCGCTTACCATCAGGTGAACTGTACGTTTGTTTGCCGGCATAATTGTATGAAAAAAAATGAAATTTTCCAGATTATTTTTTATAATTTTCTACTACTTATGGTAGTTTATTACATTATTCTGTGTAACATTAATAGCTTAGTTTATTCTTATATATGTTAATTTATATTCTTACTAGCTGACAGGCTAGCTGACGGACAGACTTCGTTCTGTCAAAAGTTAATAGTAAAAATGTTTTTTTAACTTTTTTTAAGTGTTAAAACCTCCCGTGGGCCTTAAGGAACATACAAAAAAATCAGCTCAATTGGTCGAGCCATTCTCGAGCTATGCGCTTAGCAACATTCATTTTTATATATATTTATTAGTAAAATATGTTATATTAAAACCATACATCATTATACTTATCAGTGCTTCCCCATCCAGCAACAACCGCCATATTTCCGGGTTCTTCATATCGACTGCTTTGATTGTTATAACAAATTGGCTTCGGAATAAAATCACATCCTCTGATACGTCTCGTGAAATCAAATTCATCTTCCACTTTAACGATAGCTATATCGTTGTTCATCCACCTAATGTTGTCGTTCTCGTGGCCATCGAATACGTAATCTACGAGTTTTGTAGCGTTTTTTTCATTTGTATTAAGAAATAAATAAAATAAATAAACGGCTCACACTCAACAGCTCCCACTAAGATTTACTCCTTTGTCGGGTAAACAAATAATACACAATCACAAACGCCCAGACCACGGCAAACATCTGAATGGCCATACAAATGTATGTCATAAGATGGGATTGAAGCCGCAACTACCATAAGTCGGCGCTGTAGCCATTGCGCTAACGCGTCGTTGTCGTCTCAAACAACCTTTTAATGATATTTCGTTAACTAAATTGCTTCTTGTTTATATATTAGTACATAGAATAATTTAATTCGTGTTATGTCAAAAGCAAATTAATTATCGATTTACTTACTCCTCGGAATACATTTCCAGACAGCCTTTTTTGCGCCATTTTTGATACATATATTGTTATGGCGATTATCATCTGGGTTATATCTGTAATAAAATGATTTAATAACAAATTTGCTTGGGTGTTTTTGTTTGAGCTACACCTTAGTATCCGTTTGATGTTCGGTACTCTTGACCGAATGAGTCGAATATGTAAGTAAGACCATCTAAAAGACTGACTATTTTATATATCGTTGAAAATTGATCGTAATAAAGATAATGACCTATTTTTCGTTAAAAGTTATGAAATTTTGGCTCTTGATATCATTACTTATTTTTTTTTTTAAATACTAAGTCAATAGTTTCATAGATAAGCAAATGCAAATAATCTCTATACAACACAACACATTTCCAAAACTATGACACGCAAAATTTTTGAGAAGGATAAGTTTTACCTAAACGTTCCGGATACGACGTAGAAATGCTTAGCGTCTTCAATACAAGCAGCTGATGTCAGTATATATTCCTCATGGACTATCACACCTCCGCAGAGCCAGCGACGATAGTTCTTATATTTTGGATTGTTTGACGGAAGCTTTAAATAAACCTTAAATATATTTTAGAATAACAGTAACTGTTTTTTTTTTTATCAAAATTATTTAATCAAATTTTTATCTAATTTTAGGCTGCTGTTTAACTGTTTAATTATAATCGTAAATCTACTGCTGTGTACTATATCGTAATTATTAAAATACTAATAACTTTTATTACTACTAACTAATAAAATAACTTTTATTTTTCTATGTGTTTTTGGTTAGACCATTTCAATGATTTGAAGAATTTTTTTGTGAAAAGTTATACTTATGCAATTATACAAATTATATACTTTTACAATTTAAAAAATACCATATATGGTCTATTGCTCCGTGATTCTTCTCCATTTAAAATTCTTCTGGATCCATTCAAAACTTCTTTGATATGACTTATATTTGTCTTTTGAAGAATTTTTTGAATACTTGGTGTTATTGTAGTAGTTACGTTGATTGATTTTACAACTAGATTAATGAAGAAATGAGACCAATATTATTGACATAGGACTCCATTTTTTGCTTATAAATTATACTACATTTTTCGATATACACACATATAAATAATACATATATAAATAAATATATATATTACACCCAGACTCGAACCCACAACGGGTGGGAATCGAACCCACAACCCCCGGAGCAGAAAACACACAAACTGCGCCAACGGGCTAGTCAAATAGTATATAATTATCTAAAATTAACATACCTACAAATAAGCATAAAAGTAAATAACACGATTGTTTATAGTCATTATATAAGTACATTTTGATGTATAGAGGCAACGTATATTGTGCGAGTATACATTGGTTTTATGATGTCATGGTACATTGCAGCATTGATTACTTTTAAGAAGTAAAAACTATTTTAGATACAAGAAAAAAGGAATGTATAAACATTCTGGTAGTAAATTAAACAAAGTCAACGGTAGGGTTTGGTTGATTGATTATACTTATTGATTCAATACGCAAAGTCCTATAGTTGGGTTATGGGAAGTCATTTGACTTCTTCTCTGTATGGTAAAGAGACATTTGTGCTTTTTTATACAAAGCTACTTATACTGTTATCAGTATATTTTAATGAAACGTTTCTTGTACACTGTTTGGAATACACAATTTTTTCACTATTGTTCTTTTACTCCAAAACCTAAAAACCAAGCTTAAACATTCTAGGGGTATGACAGACAAGTACTAGGTAGAATTGGATTCATTTAAAAGTTGTTCATCGTCTTTTGTTTCTCCTAAATGGATAAAGAGGCCTATACGCAGCAGTGGGAGTTTGAGGCTGAATGCATTTATTGTATGTAGATAACACAAAAAGTATAAAATCACAAGGCTTTTTTGGATATCTAACGATAAAAATTTGTCAATACATATCATAGTTAGGTACATTACACTTTTGTTTCAATTTGTCAATTTGTGTTATTCTTCTCTTGGGTAGCGGACCTTGTATTATATATACAAATTCATCACATGCATACAAATAAATAAAATTGGATTGTCTGTTTGTTATATTAAAATAACAGCTTTTACTAAATGCATATGGTATACACGGTACATATACGGAAATAAGATCTTTTTACAAATTTTGTCTTTCTGTCTGTCTGTTTGTTCCGGCTAATCTTTGATAAGGCTAACCCGATTTTGATGGGGCTTTCACCGGTAGATAGCTGATGTAATAATGAGTAATTCAAGCTACTTTTATGTTAGAAATTTATTTATTTTATAAATTTGCGACCTGAACAATAACTTTTTGTTAAATTCCACGTGGATGAAGTTGAAGGCACAGCCAGTTTATAATAAATACGACAATGCTGGTGTAGTGGCGCGTTTAGTCGCCTAAAATACCGACGGTTTACGAGTTCGATTGGGGTTCACGATGGATGTTTGTTTTTGTACAAATAATTGTTACTATTTCGATGTCTGTCATTGTGAGTCTCCCAAACGTGCCTCGGAGAGCACATTAGGCCGTCGGCCCCGGTTTTTATCATAAATACATAATAGCGATCGTTACTCATAGAACATATCCGTCCACCCGCAATGGAGCAGGTGGATTAAGCTTCAATCCTTCTCTTACATGGAGAAAGAGGCTTATCCCCAGCTGTGGGATATTACAGGCTGAATCGTGATCGATAATAAAAACTGACTTTATATAATACTTTTAAATAAATTTTTACTATAATACAGAACAAAAATACATGTTACTATAAATGCGTATTTTTAAGCAATGTTGTTTTTCTCTACACCTAATGGTTAGCCGTAACCGTAGCCTATAGACGCGTGCAACACCAGAAGTATCGCAAGTACGTTGCAGACGTCTGCTCTGGCTAACTTACTCACAAGAGGGAAACAACACTACAGTGCTGTTTAGTTGTGATTTTTAGTAATATTGAGGTGTTTTTCCAGTCAGACTGCTTCAAATATTGTGCAAGATAGAACCCTATTAGTTTAAGCCACCTTACTTACCGCAGGAGCACAACATTGCTTGAAAGCAGTATTATTTAGCTGTCATCTTTTGTAAGGTCGAGGTACTCCCCCAGTCGGACTGCTCCAGATTTTGAGCAGGATATTTCCTACTGTGCCCTAGCTCAAAAAAATGTTATGGTAATCTTTACTATAAAATCTCTTTGTAATAACTTATCTGACGTAAAGATATGTGGTAGAATGGCGAAAATAAAAAGTGTTTTCTACTTATAATTTTAATTTATTTGTGTTGCCTTTTTTAACTTTCTGACAGTTATAGCTTTTGGTCTAGATTTTATTCTGTTGTCTTTCGTTGGCGATCTTGTATTTCTTGAGCTATAAAAAAAAGAATATTTTAAATTGCAATTATAATATAAACTATTAATATATTTTTCTTAATATTATGCTATAATTTTTTTTACATAATCTGTGTTACCATTTAGAGATATAGGAAAAGTGTTTTAAAGGAGACAAAATTTATAGGTACACTATTTTTTCTCAATATCATGTACCGAGCGATGAATAAAAAAAATAGCAGAAGAAAACAGTTAGAATGACGCAGTAAATGGAAAATTTATCAGTAAGCAAAAACACAATTTTCTTGTGTTTAATAAGGATATACCCAAAACTAAAATTTTACCTGTCACGGTCACTCCAATCAAGAGTCGTTTCAATCAACTTCGTGTTGGTCGAGTTTAAATATCTTCTACAAGTTGTGCTACAATTATTACAATATTCATTAACCTATAATAATACATACATTTCTTAACATAAAAAATATACTAAAATCCTGAATATTTAATGATAGAACTAGGTCGGCTAAGTGAATTTCGTAGCTTATAGACGCCTGCAAAACCTGAAGCATCGCAAGCGCGTTGCCGACCCTATCCCCAAGCCCTCCGAGGAACTCTTCTGGTCACCTTACTCACCAACAGGAACACAGCACTTCTTGACAGCAGTATTATTTTAACTGATCTTCTGTAAGGTCGAGGTAAACACCAGTCGGGTTACTCCAGATTTTGAGCAGAAGATTTCCTGCTGTTGCCTACCTTAGTCGTAATAATCAGTTGTTTTATCATACTCAACTTAAAATTTTGTATTCGGTCACTAATCTGACAGTATCCTATTTTTTAATCACACAAACGAAATATAATGTTCATACATATGCGAATATCTACGTTCTAACATTTAACAACTTTTTTTTTAATATTTAACTTTGAATTATCCTCATTTTTAATTAACAATATTAAAAAGTTAAAACTCCAATACCTCATTTCCTTATCAATAGCACAGCTAATAACATGCCGGTTCTTCCACACACTGGTATAGAGGAAGGGTCCATAGCATTTCAAAGTAAAATTTGCTGTCATGCAAGCAGATATCACACCAATAACGGTCGAACTTCTTCCATGACCAACGACAAGAGGTCCGCCATGATCGTTCTTAAATTAAGAAATCATTTAAGATTTGTGAACTTACAAATTAGAATGGAACATCATAAAATAGAAGAGGTAGCACTTTTTAATTTTTTATACTATAAAGGTGGCAAAAATGCGTATGGTCCACTTGATAGTATGCCGATACCGTAGCATATGGAAGCCTATACACCAGAAGCATAACAAGCGAGCATCAGTGATGATGATGATGAGTGATTACAAGGGCGTAGCCAACCCTAACCTCCTACCCTTGCACAGAGCTCTGGCAACCTTACTCACTACAGGATACTGACACTGTATGATAACAGTGTAATTTAGTTGTGATGTTTTGTAATAACATTAATAAAAATACATGAGTTCACGCCATTTTTGGCGCAAACTCGTGGAGGCCTATGACCTGCAGTGGACTGTGAGGCGTGTGAGTGAGTTTTTTAATTTGAGGTACTTCCTCAGTCCGACTGCTGAAAATTTTGAGCAAGATAGATCCTGCTGTACGTAGATCAATAAAACAAAATTATCATTAAATTGAAGATAACACTTTTACGTTTTTAATTACAGACTTAAAGACATACGACAAAAAGCAAACCCTTATTTAAATTACTTCAACTTTCATATACAGTGATACTCTCCTCATAACTCTCCACATAAATATAATGAAATTTGGATGATCAAAAAAAACTCTTTAATAGATTTCTAATTTGGTACAATTGGAGACCTTATTCCTAAACAGACTGGTATGGGCTGAATATTTAAAAAAATCTGCGTTAGGAATATGAAAGTAATGTATAAAATAAAAATAAACCCTGTTAAATGAAAAAACAACCTCACAAAATCCACCAGATACTATTTTTGATCTTCTCGCTTGGTTAAAGTGACTCGCTCCGTGCACTTGTAATGATTCTGGTTCCAAAATGTATCGTCTTGTTTTAGTTTGATCTTCAGTTTCATCAGAGTACACTAGTTCTTTGCAATCGATTTGTTGTTCCTTTAATTTACAAATTCAAACATGATTATTGTATCTAGATAATATTAACTTAAATTCAACTGCTGGTTTTGAAAAACACAGGCCGAAGACGCGCGCCTTCGGTGCGATAAAGCCAGTCCTGCGGTCACCAACCCGCCTGCCCACCGTGGTGATTATGGGCAAAATACATGATTTCTCGCCGTAACGTCTGACGCAAACTTGTGGAGGCCTAGGTCCAGCAGTGGATTGCGATAGGCTGAAGTGAGATAATAGTGCTTCAAATTGTACGAGCCGATGTTTTGCTCGGTAAAATATTTTTGGCTTATATCTGGAGTTAAATGTGTTCAAAGGTATCAGTAATGATTTATCATAAGGTAAAGGTTTTACTTTTTTTATCTTACAGACTTAGTAATAATAATTTTTTCCACGCCACTACCACAACGAACAAGTAAAAACAAGACCGTTGTAATCGCTTCATCTTCTTCACATAATGTTTAGAAACACTAGATACGATTAACAAATTAACAACTAGACTCCTGTAAAATATTCTTTTCTACACTTACCCTACATAAAGCGCTCATAGCGTCTGTGTCAACACCATCCTTCGCACACACCATGCTCTGATCTATGATGTGGTGGTACCGTTCCGCCCAACTTTTCTTGCAATTCGTTTTGGATATCAGTACTACATCAGTTTCCAATAATTCAGGCGAGTTTACATTTGATCGAAATATTATCTATAAAAATCATGGTATTAGTAACTACCGACTAGTAACTCAGGCACTTATTCTACTTCCATGTCTTTTGATTTGCGTTTTTGTTTTACAATTTATTATATCTTAATATAAAAATAAACTGCCTAATAAAGTCAAATTAATGTCGACTCGACATTCTATGTCATATTATATACAATTCCATACTATCCTAGGTATTTTTTGATCCACTTAATTACAAGAGTTCCGTATAGATAATTTAAAAATATAGATTTATCAAATTGAGGTACGTAATGTTAACAAAAAATGTCTTTTGTTTATACGTGATAATCAAAACTGTCAAAAAAGTTTAATTAAATTCTTACATCACTAAATCTGTCAACAGACCCCCAACCAGCGATAGAAGCGATTGTACCGGGAGCTTCTAAGTCTTGAGACTGATTGTTATAAGCTATTAATTTAGGTGTAAAGTCACATCCACGTATACGTTTGTTAAAATTAAAATCATCTTCAACTTTTACTACTGCTATATCGTTTGTCATCCAACGTATATTGTCGAACTCTGTACCATCGAATACGTAATCTGCAAGAAATATTAAACGCTGTGTGGTTACGGAATTTAAGAATATAGCCACCCTCTCTCTTCCCGTGGATATCGTAAGAGGCGACTAAGGGATAACACAGTTCCACTACTACCTTGGAAGTTAAAAAACCGACCGATGGCGGGATAACCATCCAAATGCTGGCTTTGAAATACACAGACCGAAGACGGGCAGCAGCGTCTTCGGTGCGACAAAGCCAGCCCTGCGGTCACCAACTCGCTTGCCCAGCGTGGTGACTATGGGCAAAACACACGCCATTTTTGGCGTGAACTTGTGGAGGCCTATGTCCAGTAGTGGACTGCGAAAGTCTGCTATGATGATCATGATGTGATGAAGAAATATTAAAACTATATACCAATTATAATTTTTTAATGACCAATGATTCCCATTCATATGAATTCCTTATTATTTTTAGGTAATAAAAGAAAAAAAATTGTATTAATTAGACGCTTACCTTTTGGAACGCACTTCCAGATTGCTTTTTTTGCTCCATTTTTAATGCAATCATCTTCTTTCCCTGGTGGTAGCCATCTTTAAAATAAAAATATCAGTTACAAAAATACAGTTATCTGTAGCATACTTTATTGTTTTGCTTTATTGATAGGTACGTCACGTCAGTGCTTTCACGAAGAACTGTAATTTTTATTTTTATTATAATTTACTAGCTTTAATAATAATAATAAATTATTTATTTGACCTAATACTTTACAATTTTATAATCCGCCAAACTGCGTGACGTTTTATTTTGTGAAATGTCCAATGTGTAAAATTTATATAATCGTAAAATTTTCTGAAATTTTACAATTCGCGACGAAGTTTCCTAATTTTTAATATCGTAAGTACCGTCTACAAAGTATAAGGTAACTTTAAAAACAAATTAGGTATCTGAATTAGTCCAGCCCCTACTCAAGCTTTGAGCTTAGGAACAAATTTTATAAATTACTGTTATCTAACAGACGGTTCTAATGTGAATTGGCTGACATAAAGTTCCAAAATATCTTCAGCAAACAGTTCTCAATCATTATAGTCTCTTAATATTTTACGGTTGAGCACAAGACGAATATGTGGATGATTAAGCTCTTGAAGGTTCAGTGGTGCTAGTTACTTAAGTCATTAATCACTAGTACTTACGTTCTGTAACTATTAAATTAATTAGGTATACTTATGTGTTCCCGACACGACCACAAAGTGTTTGATATCTTCAATACAAGCTGCCGATGTCAGTATGTATTGCGAGTGTATGATCACTCCTCCACAGAGCCAGTTTGATTCTTTTAGCTTCGGATCTGCAGTTGCTGCGGGTCGTAGATAAACCTTGGAGAAATTCGTGTAGATTTCAAATAAACATAAAAAATACCCCAAGGTATACTAAAACTTTAATTGTAATATATAATAATTACAATTATTTTATTTTATTTCTGCGTAAATTCAAGACATAGAAATGGACATTGAGAAGAGACGGGAAAGAAACACTTGATGATTATTCTTGCAAAAGATCTGTAAGTTTTTGTTTATGAATGACGTGTTTTCAAATGAGAAATTTCATATTTTTGTAAAATAAAAGCACATAAGTTGTCATCCGATGCATCCACGCCAAGTAATAGTTAGGGATTTTAACGCTTAACTAAAAAAACTGCAAGCTGCCCAATCTGAGTTATTTTGATTAGAGTCCGGAATCTTTTTTTTTGTCTTAAACTTATTGAAAACTAAATAAAAAGTTAAAGACTGGTTTAAAAAAATGTAAAAAATAGTATTATGTACTTTAGATGGTATCGTACCATGTACGGTCTCGTGTCTAACGCCTGCTGACCTCGTAGTATTCTTCGTGTTTGATTGATTAGTTTAATATTTTCTATATTCTCAAGACATACTGCAAAACCATTGAAAACACATTTATTACATACACATTCAGATAAATAAAATTATGGTACGAAGTTCGCCAAATCAGCGAGTGTTTTATAACTTTTAAATTATTGTTTGTTCGCATGCGAAAAAAAACGAAATAATTTTACATCGACTAAGATAATAGAATATTATTGGGGATAATTCAAAATGTACTGGTCCGATCTCGCTCAAATTCAAATGGAATTCTGGAAACAAGAATTCTTACGAATAAAAAAAGAATCATTATACCCAGTAAAAAGTTATCAGGTAGCCCAAAAATAAAAATATATAGTCGAATTTGATATCCTTAATTTTTTTTGAAGTCGGGTAAAAAAATATGAAATTATGTCTGCCTTACCTTTTTTAATTATAAAAATAATAATAAATTTAAAAATAATGTTCATGTTTTATTTTCATCTGAAACAAAGTGTTTGTAAAAATCATTTCAAGCTTGGTTTAGTTTTATTACATCACTTTGAAATTATTTTAACAGACTTTACGCAATAAGTGTTTAGTTTTTCCTTGTTTTATGGTCTCGTATTGAAACTATATGTAACTATGTATGTAAGCTTGTGAATATCAAGCTAGGCAATCGCTTTTTAACCGACTTCCAAAAAAGGAGGAGGTTCTCAATTCGATTGTATTTTTTTTTTATGTATGTTACATCAGAACTTTTGACCGGTTAGACCGACTTCGACAAATTTTGTTTTAATCGAAAGGTGGTGTGTGCCAATTGGTCCCATTTAAATTTATTTGAGATCTAACGACTACTTTTCGAGTTATATCTAATAATGCGTTTTTACTTGACGCTTTTTTCGTAAGGAAACCAGGATCTGATGATGGGATCCCAGAGAAATCGAGGGAAACTCTCGAAAATCCGTAATAACTTTTTACTGGGTGTACCGATTTTGATAATTTTTAATTTAATCGAAAGCTGATGTTTATCATGTGGTAACAAATAAATTTCATCGAGATCTGATAACTACTTTTTGAGTAATCTTTGATAACGCGTAGTTGCTTGACTATTTTTTCGTCGATCTACGTTGTATTACTTGTCGATGTAATTGAAGTCGGTTTTTTTTTTCGTTTGCGAGCAAACACAATTATCATACTATATAGAGAAGAGAGACTGTTAATGGTCTGCCACTTAGCTCCTACTATCTTAATATTTATACTTAGTTTCTCTTTATTATTTAAGAAATGAAACCTTTATTATTGACACACTGATAGAACAAAGTGGCGAACTTTGTCTAAATTATGAGACATATAGGTACATATAATTACTCGGTAAAAATCTTTCAGTCATTTTTTTTCAACTACCTACGTCGTATAACTTGTCGAGGTAAATCGAAGTCTTTTTTTCTCTCGTGTGTATAGATTTAACAAATGTAGATTTTTTATTATTTTAATTTTACAAATCGTATCTTGACAAAAACGAACATCATAAAAACATCAACAAATAAAATTGGAGTGTCTGTTTGTAATATCAAAATAACTGCTTTTTACTAAATGCATATGGATGTATACACGGTACAAATATCAAAATATATTTTTTTACAATTTTTATCTGCCTGTCTGTTTGTCTGTTTGTTCCGGCTAATCTCTGAAACGGAGGACCGATTTTGACGGGACTTTTGTTGGCAGATAGCTGATCTAATAAGGAGTAACTTAGGCTTTTATTTTCGAAAATTTAGTTTCTAGCTCTGAGAAATGAACAATAACTTTTTTTGAATTCCACGCGGATGAAGTCGTGGGCACAGCTAGCTAGAAAAAAATTTGGAACACAAAAAATGGTTTAGTAGTTTTGCGCGCACATTCTGGCGATTAATTTTTATTTCTACAATAGATTGAAGTCCACTTCGATGTTATTTTAGGTTATATCATATTAATGAAATGTTTTTGCTAAGCTTTTTCTTTTCATCGTGTTCATAGAGGTAGTAAAAAAATTTAAGACATTAGACAAAATAAGTGGTTTTGTTTTATGCTGTAAATGTTATCTCTCATGTCATCTCATTTGTAAACAACAGCTCCGTGCTTTTCGATAATTTTTTTTTATTAATTAATTATAATATTAATTTTTTTATCACTGTTTTCTTCAAATAGGTAACTGACGAAAAAATTGTAAAATAAAACAATATTTATAATCTGTCAAAACCAATAAATATTAAATAAAAAAAAGCATTTTTTTGATAAAAATTAAATAAAATAGCGACTTACTAACTACCATCTGATGAACTTACTACAAATAATGAATACTTGACATTAATGCTTTGATTAATGCTTTGTAACTAGATGGCGCTTAATAGCAACGACGACGACGACGACAAGAACACTTGAACCAACTACTCGTTAATAGATGTCGCTATACGTTACTGTAATACTAATATTATTTTATTCGAACAACAGATAAACAGCTGATTTCATCATTTTTCATCACCAAATACCGACTCAATTACATGAACAAATTTAGTACTTGAATTGCACGGTGTCAATTAGATTTAAAACGGCGACCGTCGGTATATATTAAAGCAACATCAGACAGCATTAGTAATCAGCACTAAGCAGACCACAATTTTATTTACCTATAGACAGTAGGTTACTTATGTGTGTATATAGTTGCTATAATTTTTTTAGAAATTTTTTCACGACCAGTATGCGTTAGAAGTCGATGCCCAAAAGTTAAAAGTTAGACAAAAATTTCTGATAAAATGCACTGATGATCTTACCTATATATTATATAATTTATTGTGTGACCTATATAATAATTATTGAGTGTGAAGCGTTTATTTATTTATTTTATTAATAAATAAATAATCAATAAAAAAATTAATATATAGACTAGAAGGCACTAGACGTCTTCCGCGATTTCAATTGCAGTTTAATAAATTAGTTAACTTTATTGTTTATCAACTTACAATTATTTTCGCAATAAACGAGCCTTCAAATGCATAATATTTCAACAGATATTATCTGTTTAGTCTAACGCATTTAAGAATTCAAGCAAATGACATTATCATTTTTATTATAATGATGATGGCATTGAAAATGGAAGTGTTTTTTGGGTTGCACGTGCCAGTAATGCAGCAGACGCATCTGTACACTTGCTGATACTTACTTTAAAATATTGTTTCTTTAGGATTCCGTCCCCACAAAGCATCAACGTGACTATTATAAATATATTTAGATATAAAATTTCACTGTAGCTATATAGTATTCACTGTCTGCTTATTTCCTTAGTTTGTTCATTAATACTTTTAACATGGCGTTTTGCAGAATAGGAGCAATTATAATACTTTGTTCTTTAATTTTTAACCTATATCTAAACAAGAAGGGGGGGGGGGGGGTTCTTAATTCGATCGTATTTTTTTTAATTTATATTAATTTCAGAACTTTTTACTTATTGTACAGTTTTTGATGATTCTTATTATTTTAATCAAAAGCTGGTGTTTGTCTTGTGGTCCCATTAAAAATCCACAGAGATATGATAAGTACTTTTTGAGTAATCTTTGATAACGCGTATTACTTGTCGATATAATTGAAGTCGGTTTTTTTCGTTTGCCTGCAAACACAATTATACCATAAATAAGTAGGTAAACGAGATTTTTCAGCAATTTCTGTTCGATCTTAAAACGTTTCTATTGTTAAAATATTGTAAGTAACCATTCAATTGCGTCTTAACTTACGTTTGTCCAATATTATTGACACGCATATGAATTAGAAATTTATAAAACTTTTGCAACATGACTGCTGTAAATATAAATTTTATAAGACTTTATTGCAACCAATGCAACTAAGTTAAGAAAGTTATTATTTACTGCTATGACTTATTTAGTAATGAACAATAACAACTAGTCATAATAAATATCACAAAAATGAACATGGATCTAAAAAGATAATTGTCTACTTTTTACAGTTGGTCGTAAATTATTAAGGATTTAGTCAACGCAAACGAACCGAATAAATATACATATAGTAAAATTTAAATGTTAATGTGCCATTCGTAGAGTTCTTTGAGAGTGTGTCGATTCATTATAACTGGTCACGTAAGATCGAGACTGAAATGAGATTCAAATGGACTGTTACGGATCAAACGCATTTACTACTTCATAGAGGCATTTGAAGGTTGTTTTTATTACCGGATTTATTGTAAATCCTACTTTCAAAGTTTAGAGCTCATCACATCATCATCACTTCAGCCTATCGCAGTCCACTGCTGGACATAGGCCTCCCCAAGTCCCCAGCCTACACCGGCAATCTTACGTAGATCGTCGGTCCAACGGGCCGGAGGACGTCCCACACTGCGTTTGCCAAGACGCGGTCTCCACTCTAGGACCCGTCTACTCAACGGCCATAGGTCCCGCGACACAGATGACCAGCCCACTGCCACTTCAACTTGCTAATTCTGTGGGCTATGTCGGTTACTTTCGTTCTCTCGCGGATAGTCTCATTTCTAATCCTTGAGCGACCCTAAACTTGTGGACAAGTCCCTTCGTCAGTGTCCACGTCTCGGCTGCGTATATTAACACAGGCAGGACGCATTGTTCGAAGACTTTTGTCTTCAAGCATTGCGGAATCTTCGAAGTAAAGACTCGACAGTTTCTCTGTTCTCGACAGTTCGAAAATTTTTTATTACCATTTAAATGATTTACCTACTGTTATTTGTTTTATATTTTGAAGTAAAGATCTACTTAAAATTACTTTTTTCTTTTATATTACCGTATGCAAATCTAATTATAATAACTGGTGTTAACTAGTATGTCAGTACCTAATGCGTTAATGGTATTTTATGGATCTTTTTAAAGTGCGTTTAAACAATTATATACTTCTCTATTACTTATCTTAATATATAAATTAAGCGTCACGTTGTTTGTCCGCGAAGGACTCCTAAACTTCTTAACCGATTTTAATCAAATTGAACACCGTGTGTAGTTTGATCCAACTTGAAAGATAGGCTATATTTTAATTATTATGTTTAAGAAATAAAAATAAGAAGATTCGAAGTTCGCCAGGTTAGCTAGTATAGTACTTAGAAGGTAAATGCTTTCCAATTCTAGTTTCATAAGAAAGTTTATTTGTAGGGGAGCGAGGGGCTTATTGTAACATTTTTCATGAAAACTAATATATCTTGAAATCTATTGATTATATTGCTACTAAATAAAGATGGATGGATACTGTAACTCTTCCTCTACCCAATAAAGTAAAAATAATACCATAACTATTAGTCATTATTTTACAATCAATTATTTTCTAGAAGAAGTGCGGTGTTACAACTTACCTCGTGCTTGGGGCAAGGTGTAACATCTACCGGGGCAAGTAGTAACGACAAAAAAAAAACGACACTAATACCTGTAATCATTTATTCTTTGTTTATTTTTAACAAAATTGACACCTTTTTTAAGTAGGTATTATGTAATTCTTATCAAAAATCAACTTAAATAGACTTTTAAGTAATCAATGCCTAAAAATTAAATAATTAACTGTTTTATGTACTTAAACACTACTTATAATCATCATTGCACTTTTATATCACAGTAACTAATTAAATTATTTATATCTAAGGTATGCTTCGTAATTATCTCTTTTTAATATCTATCTAACAAAGTATTGTATTTATACAAAAATCAACATTTGGTAGGTTTTATTATAATTAAATTCAGTCTTCATCTGAGCAACAATTAATACAAATAAAAGAAATAGTGTCTCCTGTAACACATCCTACATGTGCCCACATCTTACAAATGATACACTCTACCCAATCTTCTTTATTTGAATCTGTGTAAGCTTCACCACATACCAGACAATATGTATCTATAAAGAGAGACGTGACATAATCCGAAAGTCTGACTAGCTTTCCGAATACTGCATTTTTTTTCTAAAACTTCAGCTGCCGCTAACTAAACACACTAACACACACTTCTTGGCTTTGTGTTGCCCGCTCTGACTTTCTTTTATACACCCTCATTCTAGAAGAATACAACTTGGGGCATATTGTAACACGTTACATCAAGCCTGGAATTTTGTTACAACTAGCCCCGGGTTTTTGTTACAACTAACCCCATGGTATGATTTTTAACATTTATCAACATAACTATTTAAACAATTTAGCAACCTTAAAAACTGTTACACATTATTAAAGATAGATAAATTTGTATGTAAATAAAATATAGAAAATCTGAAATTAGTCGATATTAATAATGCAAACCAAAATTTTACGACAGTATAATTTCATATTACCTGGCAAAAATGATGCGCGTGCACAATTTCGCGCACTGCGCCGACTGGCGGGACACTGGCTATGGCAACATGATGCAGCGCAGTTTATAGGTTAAATCGAGTCAAGGAAATGCGTTGATAAAGTTTAAGATCCTAGTGAAAAGAGCCTGTTACTACTTAGCCCTGTTACAACAAGCCCCTCGCTCCCCTACTTATTATAGGTTTTGTTTCTGGTCTGGCTACTTTACTTTGTACTTCCTCTTTGCCTCGGAAGGTAATTATAAATAATAAATAAATAAACGCTTCACACTCAACGGCCCCCAGTAGGATTTTCTCCTGTGTCTGATGTCCGGAAACACATACAATACACAAGCTCAAACGCCCAGACCACGACAAACATCTATATGGCCAATACAAGTATCTGTCGTGAGCGGGGATCGAACCCGCGACTACCAGCGCAACAGTGAGTACTGTGAGGGCTACGACAACGCGTCGTCAGTTAAACCCATAATATTTCAGTTCAGGTTAAACGCTTACTTTCCTTCGAAACAATTCGACTGTAGGTTACAAAACTCGTCTGTTTTCAAATTAAAGTATCGTTTTACATTTATGTTCATAAAAATAACATATTATGACGTACTATCCATAATTAATAAATAATAAATAAATAAATATCTACACAATACACACATGGTCGTCTGTTCCTAAAGTAAGCAACCCAATGCTTGTGTTATAGATAACTGCCGACTGGTATAGCTATATTTTTTTTTCGATAAACGTACTTATAAATAATACATGTATAAATATATAGATAAATGTTTATGTTACACCCAGACTCGGGGTGGGAATCGAACCTACAACCCTCGGAGCAGAAAGCAGTGTCACCACAGTCTACGCCAACGGGCTAGTCGAAATTAATTCATAACATAATCATCCATCATCATAGAGCATAAGCTACATATGTTACACTTAAAATTCATTCGAAAAAAACATAATCAATGACTAGAAATAGGTAAGTTATGAACGTATGAATTTAATAATGTAACCTGTTTATACCTGTTTGACAAGAGATTACCAATAAGTGGACGATATCATATTTTTTATCAAACCTGTTTTAAGAGGTTCTTTTTATTCTTCAATATAAGGTATAGTATATCTTTTGAACACGATAATTAAATCATTGTAATATAACAATTTTAATGAAATAATGCTAAATATATTAGTTCCAATACCTGCTCGACTAGAAATTTGAATGTGCGACCAATAGGGTTCTCTTTATGCTGCCATGTTGGGCTTGATATGGGAATGTCACGCAAAGGCCTATATTGTTTTGGTTGGGAAATTTAGTGTAACACCAATTGGGTTCTCTTTGGCCTGAACCCTTGGACTCTGCGTGGAATTTGATTCGTGAAACAAACAAAGCCCTGAAAATGAATTCATGAAACATGGTTGTTAAATTTGTATCTCGACGCTTAATTTTCCAACATTTAATCAGATTATACATGTACAGAAAATTTCAATTTACTTTGGATAAGAAAACTACACGTGATTTTGGGTACGCGGGGAGGGGGTAGTTTAAAATCTCACCACATATCACCAAGGGGAGATAGGAGGATAAAAAGTTGTTGTTGAGGTTCCACTTCGGCAGTTCGGCTACTTTCATTAATAGCCATTTCTGCATGTATGTCCTTTCCTTATTATTCGATCGATTATATAGAATCACGATTTAAATCAAGTACTTCTATAAATATAAATCATTAAAACTTCAATGACTATAGCTGAAGTATTTTTTTTTTCAATTGGACTCTATTAAGTACTGGAAATCGGGAAAATATAATTGTTTTACGTTGAGGTTTTGTGAATACAATTGATTTTTACGTTACGTTCAACTCTTATCAGAGCCCAATTGGTAAATACTGCTTATATATATATATATATATATATATATATATATATATATATATATAAATTATTTTTATATAGGGATTCCCCACAGCGGTCCCACTCAGTGCCATGTAGAATATACCAATCTAACGTTAGTCCGTTTATATAGGGGTTTCTAGTGTAGATTCTGGAGTAGGCTCTCGTATGGATTTCACACTGAAGAAATCCCTCTTATCACTCAACGAGGACCAGATGTATATATATTGGGCAATCCCGTAGTCATTTCTAGTCGGATGTCGGTTTGGGTTTCCACTTCATATGATAATTAAAATTAAATCCTTATTTTATTAACGTTTTACATTTGTAACGTTTTTGTAATACCTACTTATTACTATACAAGTATTTTTGACAAGATATTACATATTACTTTATTAAAAATGTCTATTTCTAAATTAACTTAATGCCTGCGCTGCAGATAACAGCCTATTCGACTTATCTCTAGATACGTATAGGTATACCAAGTAGGTATCTGGATCACTGCATACTACGCCAGTGGACTAGTAAATATCCTTGTATACCTACTAAGAAATGTACTTAATACTAATTTAATATTATGTTATGTTAACGTCGTTAATGTGATAAAAACTCAAATCAATATCATATCACGTAGGTTGATATAAAAGACAGATTGAGAAATCTCACTCAATAAATAAGTGTAGGTATAAACACAAGCAAAAAAATTTACACTCTAGACGTGATCCCCAGTTGAATGATTTTTTTTGTTGGGTCCGAAATAACACAAAATATATGCACAAAAGCCCAACAATATTTACCACAGCCTGTCGTATCGTTAAACACATCGCCTGAAAATTGTATTACAGACTATTTTATTTCATTAGTATTTTAAAGTAAAATTAAATTATCATGTATATTATAATAGTAGAGAACGAATGTGACGATACTTTACTTTTACAGACAATAACATTCAGTGCTTACTGTAACAACATTTGATGGTTGTAACAAAACATATACGGCTATGTTCTTTCTTAACCAAGGATATGGCTCCTGTGTAAAAGGTGCTAATGTTCGTTTGTGATGGTGACAATTTATTACCTATAAGAAAAAATACGGTAATTATGGCTTTTGAAACGATAATTATATTTTCTCAAATTAATAGTTATGATTGACAGCTGAGATATAAAATTATTTTATTACCTACAGGTATACCTACATGTCTGAAATATCTTTTTTAAAATAGCTTCATCATCATCATCGTGATCATTTCAGCCTATCGCAGTCCACTGCTGGACATAGGCCTCCACAAGTTCGCGCTAAACAATGGCGCGAACTCATGTGTGTTGCTCCATAGTCACCACGCTGGGCAGGCGGGTTGGTGACC
>NC_059416.1:12865322-12922822 GCF_905220565.1 Melitaea cinxia
TGCATGGCTGATGGGTAGTTCAGTCTCTACTGCGACCCCCTGCTCTGCAGCCCCGCCGAGGCCAGAGTGGGGTTACGCGAGGCTTGCCCAGGTACAGGGGGTGTTACCTCGGGCTGACCACCCTTTCCCCCATACTCGTGGGAACAAAATGGATACAAATGAAAAAATTTATTCAGATAGTGATGTAGTGGAGTACGCGTCGGAGGGGCAGACTGCTCTTGACTCTGATGACAGTCTGCCGATTAGTAGGAGGGCCCGATCTGTCGGGAAACGGCCCCGACTGCACTTGGCCTCGTTGTCGCCAACATCTGACGACGAGAGTCAACTGCCGCTGACTGCGCTAGCACGCAAGCGCAGCAGCCAAAGGGAAGTGGCCTCGCGCGAGAAAGCGCTTGAGGCAGAGGTCTTGGAGGCGGAGGAAGGACGCCGGGCAATGGGTGTCGATGTAGGCGACGTCCGCACTGTCGAAGCCTTGGGCGTGCAAGTCGCGAAGGACGTCGACATTATATTAAAAGTGGCGACGAGATCGACGAACCTCAAGGGGACGTTCGTCAAGGCGCTAAAAGATGCGGCATCGTCGATAAATATTGCGATGGAGACATTAAAGCAGCGCACCTCTTCAGACGAGGTCCGCAAACTCCAAGCGGAGAATACTCGCCTGAGGAGAGACGTTGAAGATTTGAAGTTGCAGATGGCAGAACTGGCCAAAAATCGGCCCTTACAACCTGTCTCTGGTCCAGCACAGGACACACACAGTGAGACGGACAGAGAGGAGCGGATGCGAGCATCCTTGCTCTCTTCGATCAAGGAGATGCTCGACTCCCGCCTCGCAGACATCGAGGAGAGGCTGCCGCCGGCGAAGACAGTCCATCCGCCGCTAGCAGCAGATGCTACAGGGGTTACGTTGCAGGCGCCGCCCCCAGCAAAAAAGAAAAAGGCGGCGCGAAAGGCGAAAGCCGTGACATATTCTGCGGAGCCTGCGACAGCTGCTGACAGGGCGACGGCTACCCTACCAGGTGACGCCGAATGGGTCACCGTCGCAAAAAAGAAGGGCAAAAACAAAAAGAAGGACAAATCTCCTGCGTCGGATGTCGCTGCTGCGAAGTCACCGCAGCAGCGAAAGAAGACAAAGAAGAAGGCGAAATCCCGTCGTCCCAGGTTGGTGGCCCCCCGTAGGCCCGCAGTGATTATTACACTGGAGCCAGAAGCAGAGGAACAGGGGGTCACCTACAGCCACTTACTCAAGCGGGCTGCGGAAACGCTAAATTTGGCTGACCTGGGAATAAGTGAAGGGTTGAATGTGCGCACTGCCGCAACCGGAGGCAGGCTGTTGGAGCTGGCGAAAGGCCAGACTTCGGAAGTGGCACAGCGTCTGGCGCAGGAGCTTGACCGCGTCCTCGAAGGCACGGCGAGAGTCGTCCAGCCCATGAAGCTCGCGAGTCTTCGAGTTTCTGGACTGGATGACTCCGTCACTAAACAAATGGTGGCAGAGGCGGCAGCCAAGGCCACCAAATGCGACGTCAGCGTCATTAAAACCGGCGAAGTGTCGACTGGACCAGGAGGGATGGGCGCCTCAATACTAAGGTGTCCGATCCCTGCCGCGAAGGCTCTGGCACAGACCGGCAGACTCCTTGTCGGCTGGAGCTCTGCCAGAGTCACACTACTGGAGCAGCGCCCGTTGCGCTGCTTCAAATGTATGGGCATAGGGCACACCCGCCCAACATGTCCCTTCGCGGTGGACCGGAGTGGTCTGTGCTACCGGTGCGGCAAGGAGGGGCATATTGCCAAAAACTGCACCGGGGCTCCTAGTTGTGCTGTATGCACCAGCGCCGGAAAACCGGCTGCGCATATAATGGGAGGGCGGGTTTGTCGTCCTCCAAAGGTCCGGCGAATGGCGGTGGGGCGTGCCCCCCCTCCAAATAGTCGAAAAGCTGCGGAGGAGGCTGCGGCGATGTCGTCGTAGCCTCCTCCCCAACTCCCTGGAGTCATAGAGCGCTCTCGTGCCCGTGAGCGCTCTACAAGCGAAGGCGACCGCGCAGCACTCGCGGTCATACGTCGAGGCGTCACGGACAATACTTATTAGTGGTACCGTGGCGCCCCACTAGGACGACGAGGGCACCGTTGGTTTTTAGTGGGTAGTCCGGCATTGCACCTACCGCCGGGAGCCCCACACTCCCGCTGCTGAGCTTTCGGTGGCGGGGTCAGTGCGTAAATGCATTTTCCAACGTAAAAAAAAAAAAAAAAAAAAAAAAAAAAAAAAAAAAAAAAAAAAAAAAAAGGTTAGGTTAGGTTAGGTTAGGTTAGGTTAGGTTAGGTTAGGTTAGGTTAGGTTGGGGTAACTCTGGACAGAGACCCGTGGGGCAGACCGTACCGGGCGGTGCGGAAGAAGCTCCGTCCGTGGGCACCCCCTCTGACCACGAGTTTGCAGCCGCAAATCTTGCAGCGCGTAGTCGAGTCCCTCTTCCCTCATAGGAACGAGTGGAGCCCACCGGCTATGGGTGTCGCGGAGCCGCGTCTCGCGGAGAGCGGGATCCCCCCTGTGACCGAGGCGGAGCTCGGTGCGGCCGTCGCGAGGCTCAAATCGAAGCGCACCGCCCCGGGCCCGGACGGCGTGCCGGGAAGGGTGCTGAGCCTCGCGACGGGTAGCATGGGTGGCAGAATTCGGGCCCTGTTCGACAGGTGCCTGGAGCAGGGCCAGTTTCCCCAGGTGTGGAAGACGGGCAGGCTCGTCCTGCTGAAGAAGGACGGACGGTCGGCCGAACAGCCTTCGGCCTATCGACCGATCGTGCTCCTCGACGAGATCAGTAAGGTGTTCGAGCGCGTCCTGGCGACTCGAATTCTCGAGTCGATGAACCCGGGACTGCGCGAGGCACAGTATGGGTTTCGTCGGGGGCGGTCGACCGTCGCGGCCATTGCCCACCTCAGGGACCTCGCCGAGTCGGCGGTCTCCCGGGGTGGAGTGTTGTGGGCGGTCTCGCTGGACGTGACCAACGCGTTCAACTCTCTGCCCTGGGAGACGGTGAGGGTGGCGCTGGGATACCACGGTATCCCGCGCTACTTGCGTAGGCTCATCGGAGCTTACTTTGCGGGAAGGGCAGTAGAGTTCCCGATAGGCGGCGGCGGTCTGTCGAGGCGGTCCATGTCGTGCGGCGTTCCGCAGGGTTCGGTCCTCGGACCGCTCCTGTGGAACATCGGCTACGACTGGGTGCTCCGCGGTGCCACGTTGCCGGGAGTGTCGGTCATCTGCTACGCAGACGACACTCTCGTCACCGTTCGCGCCGGCGGGCACCGCGAAGCGGGCCGCCTCGCCACGGCCGGCGTCGCGCAAGTGGTGGCCAGAATTCGGGCTCTCGGGCTGGAGGTCGCCTTGCAGAAGACGGAGGTCCTGGCCTTTCACGGGCCGAGGGCCGCTCCTCCGCCCGGGACGTCGATAGTCGTCGGGGGTACTTCGATATCCGTCGGGTCGACGATGAAGTACCTGGGCATCGTTCTCGACGGTCGCTGGAAGTTCGACGAACACTTTCGGCGGCTGACCCCGAAGCTTCTGGCCGCCGCCGGAGCGCTCGGGAGTCTACTGCCCAACCTAGAAGGGCCCGCCGACAAATGCAGACGCCTCTTCGTGGGCGTCGTGCGTTCGATGGCGTTGTATGGCGCTCCGATCTGGGCGGGCGCTCTCTGCGCGCGGAACGTGTCGCTGATTCGCAGGCCGCACCGCGCTATCGCGCTGCGGGCTGCGAGGGCGTACCGCACGGTGTCCTACACCGCATCGTGTCTCCTCGCCGGCAGCCCCCCGTGGGAACTGGAGGCCGAAGCTCTCGCGTCGGTCTTCTGGCGCGTGACGGAAGCGCGCCTGAGGGAGGAACCGCCTCGTCCGCAAGAGGTCGTGCGATGGAGGAGAGAAGCTCGCGACGGCCTCTTCCGGAAGTGGTCGGAGAATCTCGAGGACCCGAACGTAATTACGAGTCGGGGGCTGGTGGCGGCGATTCGGCCCGTTCTGCGCGGCTGGGTCGATAGGCGACACGGTGCGATGTCGTTCCACTTGGCGCAGATGCTGACCGGGCACGGCTGCTTCGGTCACTATCTGTGCCGAGCGCTGGGGCGGGAGCCGACGTCGGAATGTCACCATTGCGACGCCGGCGCCGAGGACACGGCGGAGCACACGCGCGCGGTCTGCCCGGCGTGGTGCGAAGAGCGCGCCGCCCTGTCGGCGGCCATCGGAGCGGATCTCTCGCTGCCGGCCGTGGTCTCGGCCATGGTCGGCAGCGAGGAGAACTGGAGCGCCGTCTCCTCCTTCTGCAGCGCCGTGATGCTGCGGAAGGAGGCGGCGGAGCGGGAGCGGGAACGGGATCCGAACTCGCTTCCGTCTCGTCGCGGTAGACGCGGTCGGCGGCGCAGGGCCTACCTGGCCAACCTGCAGCCGCCGCCCCCGTAGTTTGGATCAGCGGGCGATAGGTCGGGGGATCTATCGACCGCATCGCACGATCCTGAGGAGGACGGAGAGAGGCGATCTTATGTGTTCAAGGGATCCTCTCTCGGGTCGCTGTCGCTTTTGCGGCGACGACGACGGGCCCTAGTCTGGGCAGGCGCCGGCGGGATCGCGAAAGAGCTTTGTGTCCTCGCGATCTCGCCACAAGCGCATAGGCGGAACACACGTGTGGTTTTTGTTCAGTAAGAGTCTGACTCCCCTCCGAGCCCCCCCAACCGGAGGGTGTCCATGAAGGATTTTCCACACGTAAAAAAAAAAAAAAAAAAAAAGGTTAGGTTGGGGTCCCAGGCCTTTGGAGCCCAGGCCCCAGACTTGGGTCTGGGACCTGGGCTCCAAGGGGAGGAGTTGCTGGACTTCTACTGGGCGCGTCCCCCGGGTGGCGGATAGGGGAGTGCCGCCTGCGGTTTCACAACTGCGGGCGGTAGGGGTCTTCGGATCCCCGCGGACCAAAACCAGACGATGCGCTCCGGGTCCCGCTCTGGTCTAGTACTGGGGTGGTCCTGCGAGCGCGGGTGTGTTGGCGCGGAGACGCGGCAGTGTGTGTGGCGCTGAGACGGCGCGGTGACGTGGGGGTCGGTTTTTCCTTCCCCCACGCGGAGGACGGGGTGGGCGGGTTCGCTCGCCCGCCCTAAGGCGTGCGAGGGCGCTCTCTCGCGCCGAGGCTGCGGTCGGCTGGAGGGCCTAGACTGCGGCCACCCTGGCCTTTGTCGGCTTCGTCGGGCTGACATTGTCCGCCCCGGGCTAGGTGCCTGGTGTCCCGCAACGCCGGGCTAGGCCTGGGGTGCCGGGGCGGCGCGGGATTGTACCCACAGGCGCAATGCGGGCGGGGGGTGTCCCCCTGCCCGCGGGGGGGGCCACGCGGGCGATGGGTCGGGGGATTCGTCGTCCGACTTGCACGGTCCCCCCAAGGAGGGGAGGGCGCGCTTCGTGTTCGAGTGCGTCCTCCGAGGTGCTTTGCACCGCGGTGGGCCCGAAAGGGCAAGCGCCGGCGGGGTTGCGAAAGAGCTAATAGCGTCCTTGTGACCCCGCCACATTGGCGTACGGCAGAACACACGTGGCGGTTTTTATTCAGTAAGAGTCTGAATCCCCTCCGAGCCCCCCCTACCGGAGGGTGTCCATGACGGATTTTCCCCACGTTAAAAAAAAAAAAAAAAAAAAAAGGTTAGGTTGGGGTGCTTGTCGGTGACCTCCTCGTGGTGTACCCTGGGCAACGTGGCGGGCAGCAGTATCACAATCGCGGCACTGCTGCCCGTCGCGGCTGACGACCGACGCGTGGGGATGCATTCCGGCGCTCTACATTAGAGTTGTCCCGTGAGTGCATCAGGTGGCACAGCGCTCGCGCACTGTGTCTCCACGGGGGGTGGATGGGTTCGGCGTGCGCTTACCCCGCCGTCGGACAGAGTGGGCAGGAGTCCTGTCCGCTCACCGTCCTATTATCGTAATCCCGTTTCGTGGTGTCGTGGTCATGTCTCGCGGCCACGAACGGGACCGAGGGTCTTGCCTTAACCGGCCGGACCGCGAGGAAGAAAACCTCTATAAAAAATTACCCCGAATCCCAAGCGGCGACGCAGCGCGAGGGGATGCATGGCTGATGGGAAGTTCAGTCTCTACTGCGATCCCCTGCTCTGCAGCCCCGCCGAGGCCAGAGTGGGGTTACGCGAGGCTTGCCCAGGTACAGGGGGTGTTACCTCGGGCTGACCACCCTTTCCCCCATACTCGTGGGAACAAAATGGATACAAATGAAAAAATTTATTCAGATAGTGATGTAGTGGAGTACGCGTCGGAGGGGCAGACTGCTCTTGACTCTGATGACAGTCTGCCGATTAGTAGGAGGGCCCGATCTGTCGGGAAACGGCCCCGACTGCACTTGGCCTCGTTGTCGCCAACATCTGACGACGAGAGTCATCTGCCGCTGACTGCGCTAGCACGCAAGCGCAGCAGCCAAAGGGAAGTGGCCTCGCGCGAGAAAGCGCTTGAGGCAGAGGTCTTGGAGGCGGAGGAAGGACGCCGGGCAATGGGTGTCGATGTAGGCGACGTCCGCACTGTCGAAGCCTTAGGCGTGCAAGTCGCGAAGGACGTCGACATTATATTAAAAGTGGCGACGAGATCGACGAACCTCAAGGGGACGTTCGTCAAGGCGCTAAAAGATGCGGCATCGTCGATAAATATTGCGATGGAGACATTAAAGCAGCGCACCTCTTCAGACGAGGTCCGCAAACTCCAAGCGGAGAATACTCGGCTGAGGAGAGACGTTGAAGATTTGAAGTTGCAGATGGCAGAACTGGCCAAAAATCGGCCCTTACAACCTGTCTCTGGTCCAGCACAGGACACACACAGTGAGACGGACAGAGAGGAGCGGATGCGAGCATCCTTGCTCTCTTCGATCAAGGAGATGCTCGACTCCCGCCTCGCAGACATCGAGGAGAGGCTGCCGCCGGCGAAGACAGTCCGTCCGCCGCTAGCAGCAGATGCTACAGGGGTTACGCTGCAGGCGCCGCCACCAGCAAAAAAGAAAAAGGCGGCGCGAAAGGCAAAAGCCGCCACGGTCTCCACGGCCCCTGCGACGGCTGTTGGCGATGCGACGGTGACCCAACCTCGTGACGACGAATGGGTCGCCGTTGTTAAAAAGAAGAAGAAGGGCAAGGACAAATCTTCTGCGTCAGGTGCTGCTGCCGCTAAGTCACCGCAGCAGCGAAAGAAGACAAAGTCAAAGAAGAAGGCGAAATCCCGTCCTCCCAGGTTGGTGGCCCCCCGTAGGCCCGCAGTGATTATGACACTGGAGCCAGAAGCAGAGGAACAGGGGGTCACCTACAGCCACCTACTCAAGCGGGCTGCGGAAACGCTAAATTTGGCTGACCTGGGAATAAGTGAAAGGTTGACTGTGCGCACTGCCGCAACCGGAGGCAGGCTGTTGGAGCTGGCGAAAGGCCAGACTTCGGAAGCGGCACAGCGTCTGGCGCAGGAGCTTGACCGCGTCCTCGAAGGCACGGCGAGAGTCATCCAGCCCATAAAGCTCGCGAGTCTTCGAGTTTCTGGACTGGATGACTCTGTCACTAAACAAATGGTGGCAGAGGCGGCAGCCAAGGCCACCAAATGCGACGTCAGCGTCCTTAAAACCGGCGATGTAACGACTGGACCAGGAGGGATGGGCGCCTCAATATTAAGGTGTCCGATCCCTGCCGCGAAGGCTCTGGCACAAGCCGGCAGACTCCTTGTCGGCTGGAGCTCTGCCAGAGTCACACTACTGGAGCAGCGCCCGTTGCGCTGCTTCAAATGTATGGGCATAGGGCACACCCGCCCAACATGTCCCTTCGCGGTGGACCGGAGTGGTCTGTGTTACCGGTGCGGCAAGGAGGGGCATATTGCCAAAAACTGCACCGGGGCTCCTAGTTGTGCTGTATGCACCAGCGCCGGAAAACCGGCTGCGCATATAATGGGAGGGCGGGTTTGTCGTCCTCCAAAGGTCCGGCGAATGGCGGTGGGGCGTGCCCCCCCTCCAAATAGTCGAAAAGCTGCGGAGGAGGCTGCGGCGATGTCGTCGTAGCCTCCTCCCCAACTCCCTGGAGTCATAGAGCGCTCTCGTGCCCGTGAGCGCTCTACAAGCGAAGGCGACCGCGCAGCACTCGCGGTCATACGTCGGGGCGTCACGGACAATACTTATTAGTGGTACCGTGGCGCCCCACTAGGACGACGAGGGCACCGTTGGTTTTTTTAGTGGGTAGTCCGGCATTGCACCTACCGCCGGGAGCCCCACACTCCCGCTGCTGAGCTCGGCGGCGGGGTCAGTGCGTAAATGCATTTTCCAACGTAAAAAAAAAAAAAAAAAAAAGGTTAGGTTAGGTTAGGTTAGGTTAGGTTAGGTTAGGTTAGGTTAGGTTAGGTTAGGTTAGGTTAGGTTAGGTTAGGTTCCCAGGCCTTTGGGGCCTGGGTCTCGGACTTAGGTCTGGGACCTAGGCTCCAAGGGGAGGAGTTGCTGGACTTCTACTGGGCGCGTCCCCACGGTGGCGGATAGGGGAACGCCACTCGCACTGAGCGGGTGGTAGGGGTTTTCGGACCCCCGCGGACCAAAACCAGTAGGTGTGGGCGCACCTTTAGCGGCTTGTCAGCCGCGCGGCCTAGGGGAGTAAACCCCGATTAAAAATCTAAGCTGTGAAATAGCCCTATTAATCATGGAAACAAAGACTAAAACGAAACTACCCCAGGAGGGTACCTGCGCCTCCGGCAAAGGAGAATCCCTCCGTGCATCTTCGGATGCACGCTGCCCGTTCGATTCTGGGGAGGGCACCCTTTGTTACTGTGATTCGCCCCATATGGGCGTTGACGTTGTGCCCGGGAAGGGCGGTGCGACCTCTGCAAGAAATACGGACTCCGATAACAGCCTTCGGAGTGGCGGCTCAAACGAGCCGTCACTCTCGAGGACTGGTCTCCCCTCGCGAGATCGCAAGGGGAGATTCCTCTCACGCCAAAAAGGCCCTTCTAAGGGCCAGGACAAAGGTGGAAACCGTTTTGCGGTTCTGGCTGCGGACGACAAAACGGACACCGATACAGACATGGTTTCGGGATCCCCTGACAGGCATATTGCCTTGACGGGACGGCGGAAGCGACCCTCATCCTCGACCTTCGCGTCTGGGCGTGACGGTTCGGACACGGAGGCCGAGGGCGCGGGCCTCGCTAAAATTAACACGGCGAGAAGGGGAAAGGCGAGAGGAACCACGGCGGGTCCTTCCCGCGAAAAGTTCCTCAAGCCAGCACCTGTCCGGCCGGAACCCGTAAACATACTCATCGACAACGAGTCCGACGTCGGCTCGTCGATCGTAGACGACGTTGTTGCGCTCAACGCGCAGGAACTCAGGGCGCGCGCGGGCGAGGGACTCGCCGTAATACTAGAGGTTGCCCGGAAATCCGGGAACCTCAAAGGCGAGTTCGTCGCAAAGCTGAAGAGGTCCGCGACGGACCTGAGCGAGGTGGTCGACGCCTTTGCCTCTAGGACCGAGGCCGATGAAGTGAGGCGGCTCCGAGCGGAGAACCGCCGCTTCAGGATCGAAATAGAGGCAATGAAAACGGAGCTGAAGGCGATGCGGCGCGGCTTCGCCGAGGCGAAGACGGAAGCGGCCGCTAACGCCGCCGCCGCCGCCGCCGCCGCTGCCAACGCCTCAGTCGCCGGTCCACCTGCGACACTTCCGGTGGCGGCCATGCTAGAGGAGTTCAAGCACTCCTTGACCTGCTCGCTGGGCGATATGATGAACGTCCGGCTGGCGCAGATCGAGGAGAGGCTGCCGCCGGCTCCGTCGGTCCGCCCCCAACTGGGAGCTGGTGGACCTCGACGCCCTGAGACGGCGGCCACTACGTCAGCGGCCCCCTCCACGGTTGCCCGGGAGGAAACCTGGGCAACAGTGGTCAAAAGAGGGAAGGGCAAGAGGAAGGGGAAAGGGAAGTCCTCCGCCCCTCCATCTACACCTGCAGTCGAAGGCCGGACTGCCGCCCCTGCGGTGAAGCCGACTGGCAAGCCAGCCGCGGCGTCGTCCGCGCGACCGGCCGCCAAGCCGACCGCCAAGCCGACCAAGCAGTCCGGAAGGCCGGCAACAAAGGCGACGGTTAAGGCCAAATTCAAGGCCCCGAAGACTGCGGCAGTCGTCGTCCAGCTGCAGCCGGCGGCTGTAGAGAAGGGTCAAACTTACGACTCCATCTTCCGGTCGGCTGAAGACACCGTGAAATTGGAGGAACTGGGGATCGAGCGCATCCTCTTCCGTCATACGGCGACGGGAGCGAGGATGCTCGAGATCCCCGGTTCCGACAAAGAGGAGAAGGCCGACCGGCTCGCCAGCCGGCTCAGGGAGGCCCTCTCGGACGTGGCCACCGTCGTCAGGCCCGTTAAGACCGCGCAGGTGCGCATCTCGGGCCTGGATGACACGGCCACTCCCGAGAGGGTGGCGGCGGCGGTCGCGAAGGCGACATCGTCCGATGTCGGCACGGTGAGGGTCGGGGCGATCCGCTCCGGCTTCGGCGGCATGGGCTCCACCGTCGTAACCTGCCCCGTCTCGGTTGCGAAAGCGCTGACCGAGGGGGGCAGGCTACTGATCGGCTGGAGCTCGGTGCGAGTGTCGGCCCTGGAGGCGCTCCCCATGCGCTGCTTTAAGTGCATGGGGTTGGGCCACACGCGCCCGAAGTGTCCGGCGTCTGTCGACAGGGGCAACCTCTGCTTTAAATGCGGGAACGCGGGGCACAAGGTCGCCTCCTGCCCGGAGAAGACACCGCGCTGCGTGGTGTGCGCCGAGGGAGGTAAACCCTCGGGGCACATCATGTGCGGCCGCAGGTGCAGGCCTGCGACCTCGAAAGGAAAGGGGGCCCTCGGAACCCGGGCCCCCCGAGAGACCGCAAGCCAGACAGCCGCAGACGGCGTTGCCCCCCCGGCCGCGGCGGGGGAGGTGGAGGTTGTGATGTCTGAGTAATCCATGGATCACATCAGACATCACAGCTTCCTCCAAGCCAATCTCAACCACTGCGCCAGGGCTCAGGACTTGTTGACCCAGTCCATGGCGCAGTGGATGATCGATGTGGCCGTCGTCTGCGAACCGTACTGGGTTCCCCCCCAACCGAACTGGTTGGGGGATCTCGACGGCACGGTGGCGGTCGCACTAGGCAGTTCCGCCACCCGCCCCCTCGCACTCGTGGAGCGCGGCTCGGGATACGTCGTGGTGACGTGGGGAGAGTATGCGGTCATCGGCCTCTACTTTTCCCCCAACCGCAGCCTGGCGGACTTCGAGGTCTTCCTCGACACCGTCAGAGCTGCGGTATGCCGACAGTCGCCGAGAGCCGTGATAGTTCTCGGCGACTTCAACGCCAAGTCCCGAGCCTGGGGCAACCCGAACACGGATGCGAGGGGGCGGGCCGTCGAGGATTGGGCCCTCCTCTCTGGTCTGTCACTCCTGAACGTTGGAAACGTTCAGACGTGCGTGCGATTGCGCGGGGGTTCCGTGGTGGACCTCTCGTTCGCCAGCCCCGCAATCGCGCGGAGAGTGACAGACTGGAGAGTGGAGGAGGGGGTGGAGACTCTCTCGGACCACAACTATATCAGGTTCGGGGTCTCCACCCCGTCCTCGTCAGCAGATCGGTCTAGGGGCCCGAGCAGGCTACCCCGCTGGGCCCTAAGCAGGCTCGACGTCGAGGCGGCGCGCGAGGCCGCAATCGTCCAGCGGTGGGCGAGCCACCGCGACGCCGATGGTGCCAGCGTGGATGAGCTGGCTGGCCGCTTTCGCAGGTCGTTGGCCAACGTCTGCGATGCGGCCATGCCGAAGGTCGGCCGCCGCCCGCTAGGACGGCGGGCGGTGTACTGGTGGTCGCCCGAAATAGCGGAGCTTCGTGCGGCCAGCATGACCGCCCGCCGGGCGTATCAACGCTGTCGGAGGCGCAGCGCCAGGGATCCGGCTCTGGAGGCGGAGCTGCGGGATGCATACCGCACGGCAAAGCAGGCCCTGCAGCACGCCATCAGCCGAGGGAAGGACGCCGCCTGGAAGGAGCTGCTGGCGGGTCTAAACCGAGATCCATGGGGCCGTCCCTATCGCGCTGCGCGAAGCAAGCTTCGCGCGCAGGGCGCCCCCGTGACGGAAACGATGCCGCCGGATCTCCTCTGGCGGACGGTGTTGGAACTGTTTCCGCACCGTCCCGTACATGTTCCCCCGACGATGGCGACGCCGTCGCCGTCTTCTCGGACCGAGTTCGACCCACCCTCCCCACCCGGCATCTCGGAGGGGGAGATGGATACGGCCCTCGAGCGTCTCAGGGCCAAGAAGACGGCGCCGGGGCCGGATGGTGTTCCGGGGCGAGTATTGTATATCGCCCTGGAACACCTGAGAGGAGAACTTCGGGGACTGTTCGACAAGTGTCTAGCTTCCGGGCAGTTCCCGAAGCCGTGGAAGACGGGCCGGTTGTGCCTGATACGTAAGGAGGGTCGACCTGTCGACTCTCCCTCTGCGTACAGGCCGATCGTGCTGCTGGACGAGACGGCCAAGCTCTTCGAGAAGATTCTCGCGGACCGTCTCGTCCGGCACCTCGACGAGTCGGGGCCGGGTCTGTCGAACGCTCAGTACGGGTTCAGGGCGGGCCGCTCCACCCTGGACGCTCTGAACGCCCTTAGGTCCCTCTCCGCGGAGGTGGTGGCCAGCGGAGACGTTCTCCTGGCCATCTCGCTGGACGTGTCGAACGCCTTCAACAGCATTCCTGTTGAGACGATTGTGGAGGCACTGAAGTATCAGGACGTGCCTCCATACCTCCAGAGTCTGCTGGAGGCGTACCTCCGCGAGAGAGAGGTCTTATGGGAGGGGGGCGACGGCCGACTGTATCGCCGACGCGTCGAGTGCGGCGTTCCGCAGGGCTCCGTCCTCGGACCGACCCTGTGGAACGTCGGCTTCGACTGGTTGCTGCGGACGCCACTGCCGCCCGGGCTCAGCGTCATCTGCTACGCGGACGACACTCTGCTGACGGCCCGGGGCGGCAGCTTCGAAGAGGCGGCCGGTCTGGCGCGAACCGGCGCGTCGATAGCGGTCGGCCGCATCGAGGCACTGGGCCTGAGGGTCTCCTTGTCGAAGACGGAGGCCCTCCTCTTCCACGGCCCACGAAGAGGCCCCCCCCGAGGTGCGCGTGTGGTCGTCCAGGGGGTGGAGATCGCCGTCAAGGCCCAGATGAAATATCTCGGCCTAACCCTGGACGGCCGGTGGAGCTTCGGTCCGCACTTTAGAGAGCTCGCTCCGAGGCTCGAGAAAGCCGCCGCCGCGCTGGGCAGACTTCTGCCCAACGTAGGCGGCCCGGACTCGCCATGCCGACGTCTATACGTCGGCATAGTTCGCAGCATGGCACTGTACGGTGCCCCCGTGTTCGCCGACGCTCTCGCGTCTCGCGACAACAAGGCCCTCCTGCGGAGACCCCAGAGGGCCATAGCGGTGAGAGCGATACGGGGATACCGTACGGTGTCGTGGACGGCGGCCACGCTTCTCGCGGGCGATCCGCCCTGGGAACTCCAGGCGGAGATGCTCGCGAGAGTGTACGCGGCAAAGTCGAGCCTCAGAGCTGGAGAAGGGCAGGTCCGTAGTACGGACCGAGCGATGGACATCAGGGCTCAAGCTCAGAGGGCTCTGATGATCAAGTGGGAGGAGAGCCTGGGGTCTCCGGCGGCGGGCACGGTGACGGTGGACGCGATACGTCCACATTTAAGTCGCTGGGTCCAAAGGCGGCACGGGGTGCTGACCTTCCGCCTGACGCAGGTGCTTACCGGGCATGGTTGCTTTGGTAAGTACCTGCACCAGATCGCGAGGAGGGAAGCCACCCCTGCCTGTCACGAGTGTGGTGCTCCGATTGACACGGCGCGCCACACGCTAGAAGAGTGCGCCGCCTGGGACCCTCAGCGGAGGGCCCTCGTGGCGGTCATCGGCGGAGACCTCGCGCTGTCGAGCGTGGTCCGCTCCATGCTCGGCAGCGCGAGGTCCTGGTCGGCCGTGGCCTCCTTCTGCGAAGAAGTTATTTCGCTGAAGGAGGCTGCGGAGCGTGAGCGCGAAGCCGACGCTCACGCCGACGCGCTACGAAGGAGGCGACCGGCGGGACGGAGGAGGCGTCGCTACGCGCTCCTCCACCCTCCGCAGCGTGCTTGACGCGGGGGCGCAGCCGGCGCCCCTCTCCTCCTCGCAAGTCGCGGGGGGGAGGGGGGCGCGCGGGGCGCCCTCGTGGCGGGCGCGGTGCGGGGGGGGAGGCGTCGCTGGGTCGCTCCCCCTCCCTCCGCATCGTGCTTGGCGCGGGGGCGCTCCGCGCGCCCCTCTCCTTCCCGCAAGTCGCGGGTGGGAGGGGGGCGCGCGGGGTGCTTTCGCGGCGGGTGTGGTGCGGGGGGGGGAGGCGTGGCGGCGCGATCCTCCGTCCTCTGCATCGGGCTCGGCGCGGGGGCGCTCCGCGTGCCCCTCTTCTCCCTGCGGCGATGAGGGAGCGCTCTCGGTGCCCGGGAGCGCTCTACAATCGGAGGCGGCCTGCCCTGCACCCGCAGGCAGGCCCACCGTCCGGGGCGTCATGGCGAATACTTTTAGTGGTCCCGTGGCGCCCCACCAGGACGACGAGGGCACCGCTGGTTTTTACTGAGTAGTCCGGCATTGCACTCCCCGCCGGGAGTCTCAGACTTCCGTCGCCTTCGGGTGACGGGGGTGCGTAAATGCATTTTCCAGCGTAAAAAAAAAAAAAAAAAAAAAAAAAAAAAAAAAAAAGGTTAGGTTAGGTTCCCAGGCCTTCCCAGGCCTTTGGAGCCCAGGCCCCAGACTTAGGTCTGGGACCTGGGCTCCAAGGGGAGGAGTTGCTGGACTTCTACTGGGCGCGTCCCTCGGGTGGCGGATAGGGGAGTGCCGCCTGCGGTTACACGACTGCGGGCGGTAGGGGTCTTCGGATCCCCGTGGACCAAAACCAGACGATGCGCTCCGGGTCCCGCTCTGGTCTAGTACTGGGTTGGTCCTGTGAGTGCGGGTGTGTTGGCGCGGAGGCGCGGCGGTGAGTGTGGCGCTGAGACGGTGCGGTGACGTGGGGGTCGGTTTTTCCTTCCCCCACGCGGAGGACGGGGTGGGCGGGTTCGCTCGCCCGCCCTAAGGCGTGCGAGGGCGCTTTCTCGCGCCGAGGCTGCGGTCGGCTGGAGGGCCTTGACTGCGGCCACCCTGGCCTTTGTCGGCTTCGTCGGGCTGACATTGTCCGCCCCGGGCTAGGTGCCTGGTGTCCCGCAACGCCGGGCTAGGCCTGGGGTGCCGGGGCGGCGCGGGATTGTACCCACAGGCGCAATGCGGGCGGGGGGTGTCCCCCTGCCCGCGGGGGGGGCCACGCGGGCGATGGGTCGGGGGATTCGTCGTCCGACTTGCACGGTCCCCCCAAGGAGGGGAGGGCGCACTTCGTGTTCGAGTGCGTCCTCCGAGGTGCTTTGCACCGCGGTGGGCCCGAAAGGGCAAGCGCCGGCGGGGTTGCGAAAGAGCTAATAGCGTCCTTGTGACCCCGCCACATTGGCGTACGGCAGAACACACGTGGCGGTTTTTATTCAGTAAGAGTCTGAATCCCCTCCGAGCCCCCCCTACCGGAGGGTGTCCATGACGGATTTTCCCCACGTAAAAAAAAAAAAAAAAAAAAAAGGTTCCCAGGCCTTTGGAGCCCAGGCCCCAGACTTAGGTCTGGGACCTGGGCTCCAAGGGGAGGAGTTGCTGGACTTCTACTGGGCGCGTCCCCCGGGTGGCGGATAGGGGAGTGCCGCCTGCGGTTTCACGACTGCGGGCGGTAGGGGTCTCCGGATCCCCGCGGACCAAAACCAGACGATGCGCTCCGGGTCCCGCTCTGGTCTAGTACTGGGGTGGTCCCGCGAGCGCGGGTGTGTTGGCGCGGAGGCGCGGCGGTGTGTGTGGCGCTGAGACGGCGCGGTGACGTGGGGGTCGGTCTTTCCTTCCCCCACGCGGAGGACGGGGTGGGCGGGTTCGCTCGCCCGCCCTAAGGCGTGCGAGGGCGCTCTCTCGCGCCGAGGCTGCGGTCGGCTGGAGGGCCTAGACTGCGGCCACCCTGGCCTTTGTCGGCTTCGTCGGGCTGACATTGTCCGCCCCGGGCTAGGTGCCTGGTGTCCCGCAACGCCGGGCTAGGCCTGGGGTGCCGGGGCGGCGCGGGATTGTAGCACCCAGAGGCGCAATGCGGGCGGGGGGTGTCCCCCTGCCCGCGGGGGGGGGGGCCACGCGGGCGATGGGTCGGGGGATTCGTCGCCCGACTTGCACGGTCCCCCCAAGGAGGGGAGGGCGCGCTTCGTGTTCGAGTGCGCCCTCCGAGGTGCTCTGCACCGCGGTGGGCCCGAAAGGGCAAGCGCCGGCGGGGTTGCGAAAGAGCTAACAGCGTCCTTGTGACCCCGCCACATTGGCGTACGGCAGAACACACGTGGCGGTTTTTATTCAGTAAGAGTCTGAATCCCCTCCGAGCCCCCCCTACCGGAGGGTGTCCATGACGGATTTTCCCCACGTTAAAAAAAAAAAAAAAAAAAAAAGGTTAGGTTAGGTTAGGTTAGGTTAGGTTCCCAGGCCTTTCCGTTCTGGTCCTGTGAGCGCGGGTGTGTTGGCGCGGAGGCGCGGAGGTGTGCTTGGCGCTGAGATGGCGCGGAGACGTGGGGGCGGGTTTTTCCTTCCCCCACACGGTGGACGGGGCGGGCGGGTTAGCCGTGGGCTCGCCCGCCCTGTAGCGCTAAGGCGCGGTGTGCGGTGTGCTGGCTGGGTTGTACTGGCTCCCTGGAGCTTTGCTCGGTTGCTGGTGCAATCCGGCAGACCGGATGCGTGAGGGCCGGGCTGTGCTGGCTCCCTGGAGCCTTGGCTCGGTTGTCGGTGCAGTTCGGCGGACCCGTGGGGTAGTTGCCGGGTCGCGCTGGGCTCCCTGGAGCTTGCTCGGTTGTTCGGTGCGATCCGGCGTTGGAGGTGAGGCTTTCGCCTAGCCGGGAAGGGCAGGACGGGTGGGTCCGGGGGGCCTGGCTCGCCCGTCCTGTAGCGCAGGGGCGCGGTGTGCTGGCCGGGTTGTGCTGGCTCCCTGGAGCTTTGCTCGGTTGCTGGTGCAATTCGGCAGACCGGATGCGTGAGGGCCGGGCTGTGCTGGCTCCCTGGAGCTTTTAGCTCGGTTATCAGTGCAGTCCGGCGGACCCGTGGGGTAGTTGCGGGGTCGCGCTGGGCTCCCTGGAGCTTGCTCGGTTGCTCGGTGCGATCCGGCGTTGGAGGACGGGCGGTCCTGGCCCCCAACGCTATTTTCCGGCGTTGGAGGTCAGGCCTGCCTGGCTTGGAGAGGGGACGCTCCTGGACATGTGTCCCCATTCTGCAGACGGTAGACTGGTCTGGTTGAGCGTCCCCTGCGTGGGGGTGGCCGGCCGGAGGGACAGTAAGACCTTCGGCCGGCTTGAGACCGCACGCGCGAGACGTGGGAGCGCTCTCGGTGCCTGGGAGCGCTCTACAATCGGAGGCGGCCTGTCCTGCACCCGCAGGCTGGCCCACCGTCCGGGGCGTCATGGCGAATACTTTTAAGTGGTCCCGTGGCGCCCCACCAGGACGACGAGGGCACCGCTGGTTTTTACTGAGTAGTCCGGCATTGCACTTTCCGCCGGGAGTCTCAGACTTCCGTCGCCTTCGGGTGGCGGGGGTGCGTAAATGCATTTTCCAGCGTAATAAAAAAAAAAAAAAAAAAAAAAAAAAAGGTTCCCAGGCCTTTGGAGCCCAGGCCCCAGACTTAGGTCTGGGACCTGGGCTCCAAGGGGAGGAGTTGCTGGACTTCTACTGGGCGCGTCCCCCGGTGGCGGATAGGGGAGTGCCGCCTGCGGTTTCACGACTGCGGGCGGTAGGGGTCTTCGGACCCCCGCGGACCAAAACCAGACGAGGCGCTACCGGGGCCAGAGCGGCACTCGGGTGCCGTTCTGGTCCTGTGAGCGCGGGTGTGTTGGCGCGGAGGCGCGGAGGTGTGCGTGGCGCTGAGACGGCGCGGAGACGTGGGGGCGGGTTTTTTCCTTCCCCCACACGGTGGACGGGGCGGGCGGGTTAGCCGTGGGCTCGCCCGCCCTGTAGCGCTAAGGCGCGGTGTGCGGTGTGCTGGCTGGGTTGTACTGGCTCCCTGGAGCTTTGCTCGGTTGCTGGTGCAATCTGGCAGACCGGATGCGTGAGGGCCGGGCTGTGCTGGCTCCCTGGAGCTTTGGCTCGGTTGCCGGTGCAGTTCGGCGGACCCGTGGGGTAGTTGCCGGGTCGCGCTGGGCTCCCTGGAGCTTGCTCGGTTGTTCGGTGCGATCCGGCGTTGGAGGTGAGGCTTTCGCCTAGCCGGGAGGGGCAGGACGGGTGGGTCCGGGGGGCCTGGCTCGCCCGTCCTGTAGCGCAGGGGCGCGGTGTGCTGGCCGGGTTGTGCTGGCTCCCTGGAGCTTTGCTCGGTTGCTGGTGCAATCCGGCAGACCGGATGCGTGAGGGCCGGGCTGTGCTGGCTCCCTGGAGCTTTTAGCTCGGTTATCAGTGCAGTCCGGCGGACCCGTGGGGTAGTTGCGGGGTCGCGCTGGGCTCCCTGGAGCTTGCTCGGTTGCTCGGTGCGATCCGGCGTTGGAGGACGGGCGGTCCTGGCCCCCAACGCTATTTTCCGGCGTTGGAGGTCAGGCCTGCCTGGCTTGGAGAGGGGACGCTCCTGGACATGTGTCCCCATTCTGCAGACGGTAGACTGGTCTGGTTGAGCGTCTCCTGCGTGGGGGTGGCCGGCCGGAGGGACAGTAAGACCTTCGGCCGGCTTGAGACCGCACGCGCGAGACGTGGGAGCGCTCTCGGTGCCTGGGAGCGCTCTACAATCGGAGGCGGCCTGTCCTGCACCCGCAGGCTGGCCCACCGTCCGGGGCGTCACGGACAATACTTATTAGTGGTACCGTGGCGCCCCACTAGGACGACGAGGGCACCGCTGGTTTTTACTGAGTAGTCCGGCATTGCACTTTCCGCCGGGAGTCTCAGACTTCCGTCGCCTTCGGGTGGCGGGGGTGCGTAAATGCATTTTCCAGCGTAAAAAAAAAAAAAAAAAAAAGGTTAGGTTAGGTTACCGCCCCAGGCCTTTGGGGCCTGGGTCTCGGACTTAGGTCTGGGACCTAGGCTCCAAGGGGAGGAGTTGCTGGACTTCTACTGGGCGCGTCTCCACGGTGGCGGATAGGGGAACGCCACTCGCACTGAGCGGGTGGTAGGGGTTTTCGGACCCCCGCGGACCAAAACCAGTAGGTGTGGGCGCACCTTTAGCGGCTTGTCAGCCGCGCGGCCTAGGGGAGTAAACCCCGATTAAAAATCTAAGCTGTGAAATAGCCCTATTAATCATGGAAACAAAGACTAAAACGAAACTACCCCAGGAGGGTACCTGCGCCTCCGGCAAAGGAGAATCCCTCCGTGCATCTTCGGATGCACGCTGCCCGTTCGATTCTGGGGAGGGCACCCTTTGTTACTGTGATTCGCCCCATATGGGCGTTGACGTTGTGCCCGGGAAGGGCGGTGCGACCTCTGCAAGAAATACGGACTCCGATAACAGCCTTCGGAGTGGCGGCTCAAACGAGCCGTCACTCTCGAGGACTGGTCTCCCCTCGCGAGATCGCAAGGGGAGATTCCTCTCACGCCAAAAAGGCCCTTCTAAGGGCCAGGACAAAGGTGGAAACCGTTTTGCGGTTCTGGCTGCGGACGACAAAACGGACACCGATACAGACATGGTTTCGGGATCCCCTGACAGGCATATTGCCTTGACGGGACGGCGGAAGCGACCCTCATCCTCGACCTTCGCGTCTGGGCGTGACGGTTCGGACACGGAGGCCGAGGGCGCGGGCCTCGCTAAAATTAACACGGCGAGAAGGGGAAAGGCGAGAGGAACCACGGCGGGTCCTTCCCGTGAAAAGTTCCTCAAGCCAGCACCTGTCCGGCCGGAACCCGTAAACATACTCATCGACAACGAGTCCGACGTCGGCTCGTCGATCGTAGACGACGTTGTTGCGCTCAACGCGCAGGAACTCAGGGCGCGCGCGGGCGAGGGACTCGCCGTAATACTAGAGGTTGCCCGGAAATCCGGGAACCTCAAAGGCGAGTTCGTCGCAAAGCTGAAGAGGTCCGCGACGGACCTGAGCGAGGTGGTCGACGCCTTTGCCTCTAGGACCGAGGCCGATGAAGTGAGGCGGCTCCGAGCGGAGAACCGCCGCTTCAGGATCGAAATAGAGGCAATGAAAACGGAGCTGAAGGCGATGCGGCGCGGCTTCGCCGAGGCGAAGACGGAAGCGGCCGCTAACGCCGCCGCCGCCGCCGCCGCCGCTGCCAACGCCTCAGTCGCCGGTCCACCTGCGACACTTCCGGTGGCGGCCATGCTAGAGGAGTTCAAGCACTCCTTGACCTGCTCGCTGGGCGATATGATGAACGTCCGGCTGGCGCAGATCGAGGAGAGGCTGCCGCCGGCTCCGTCGGTCCGCCCCCAACTGGGAGCTGGTGGACCTCGACGCCCTGAGACGGCGGCCACTACGTCGGCGGCCCCCTCCACGGTTGCCCGGGAGGAAACCTGGGCAACAGTGGTCAAAAGAGGGAAGGGCAAGAGGAAGGGGAAAGGGAAGTCCTCCGCCCCTCCATCTACACCTGCAGTCGAAGGCCGGACTGCCGCCCCTGCGGTGAAGCCGACTGGCAAGCCAGCCGCGGCGTCGTCCGCGCGACCGGCCGCCAAGCCGACCGCCAAGCCGACCAAGCAGTCCGGAAGGCCGGCAACAAAGGCGACGGTTAAGGCCAAATTCAAGGCCCCGAAGACTGCGGCAGTCGTCGTCCAGCTGCAGCCGGCGGCTGTAGAGAAGGGTCAAACTTACGACTCCATCTTCCGGTCGGCTGAAGACACCGTGAAATTGGAGGAACTGGGGATCGAGCGCATCCTCTTCCGTCATACGGCGACGGGAGCGAGGATGCTCGAGATCCCCGGTTCCGACAAAGAGGAGAAGGCCGACCGGCTCGCCAGCCGGCTCAGGGAGGCCCTCTCGGACGTGGCCACCGTCGTCAGGCCCGTTAAGACCGCGCAGGTGCGCATCTCGGGCCTGGATGACACGGCCACTCCCGAGAGGGTGGCGGCGGCGGTCGCGAAGGCGACATCGTCCGACGTCGGCACGGTGAGGGTCGGGGCGATCCGCTCCGGCTTCGGCGGCATGGGCTCCACCGTCGTAGCCTGCCCCGTCTCGGTTGCGAAAGCGCTGACCGAGGGGGGCAGGCTACTGATCGGCTGGAGCTCGGTGCGAGTGTCGGCCCTGGAGGCGCTCCCCATGCGCTGCTTTAAGTGCATGGGGTTGGGCCACACGCGCCCGAAGTGTCCGGCGTCTGTCGACAGGGGCAACCTCTGCTTTAAATGCGGGAACGCGGGGCACAAGGTCGCCTCCTGCCCGGAGAAGACACCGCGCTGCGTGGTGTGCGCTGAGGGAGGTAAACCCTCGGGGCACATCATGTGCGGCCGCAGGTGCAGGCCTGCGACCTCGAAAGGAAAGGGGGCCCTCGGAACCCGGGCCCCCCGAGAGACCGCAAGCCAGACAGCCGCAGACGGCGTTGCCCCCCCGGCCGCGGCGGGGGAGGTGGAGGTTGTGATGTCTGAGTAATCCATGGATCACATCAGACATCACAGCTTCCTCCAAGCCAATCTCAACCACTGCGCCAGGGCTCAGGACTTGTTGACCCAGTCCATGGCGCAGTGGATGATCGATGTGGCCGTCGTCTGCGAACCGTACTGGGTTCCCCCCCAACCGAACTGGTTGGGGGATCTCGACGGCACGGTGGCGGTCGCACTAGGCAGTTCCGCCACCCGCCCCCTCGCACTCGTGGAGCGCGGCTCGGGATACGTCGTGGTGACGTGGGGAGAGTATGCGGTCATCGGCCTCTACTTTTCCCCCAACCGCAGCCTGGCGGACTTCGAGGTCTTCCTCGACACCGTCAGAGCTGCGGTATGCCGACAGTCGCCGAGAGCCGTGATAGTTCTCGGCGACTTCAACGCCAAGTCCCGAGCCTGGGGCAACCCGAACACGGATGCGAGGGGGCGGGCCGTCGAGGATTGGGCCCTCCTCTCTGGTCTGTCACTCCTGAACGTTGGAAACGTTCAGACGTGCGTGCGATTGCGCGGGGGTTCCGTGGTGGACCTCTCGTTCGCCAGCCCCGCAATCGCGCGGAGAGTGACAGACTGGAGAGTGGAGGAGGGGGTGGAGACTCTCTCGGACCACAACTATATCAGGTTCGGGGTCTCCACCCCGTCCTCGTCAGCAGATCGGTCTAGGGGCCCGAGCAGGCTACCCCGCTGGGCCCTAAGCAGGCTCGACGTCGAGGCGGCGCGCGAGGCCGCAATCGTCCAGCGGTGGGCGAGCCACCGCGACGCCGATGGTGCCAGCGTGGATGAGCTGGCTGGCCGCTTTCGCAGGTCGTTGGCCAACGTCTGCGATGCGGCCATGCCGAAGGTCGGCCGCCGCCCGCTAGGACGGCGGACGGTGTACTGGTGGTCGCCCGAAATAGCGGAGCTTCGTGCGGCCAGCATGACCGCCCGCCGGGCGTATCAACGCTGTCGGAGGCGCAGCGCCAGGGATCCGGCTCTGGAGGCGGAGCTGCGGGATGCATACCGCACGGCAAAGCAGGCCCTGCAGCACGCCATCAGCCGAGGGAAGGACGCCGCCTGGAAGGAGCTGCTGGCGGGTCTAAACCGAGATCCATGGGGCCGTCCCTATCGTGCTGCGCGAAGCAAGCTTCGCGCGCAGGGCGCCCCCGTGACGGAAACGATGCCGCCGGATCTCCTCTGGCGGACGGTGTCGGAACTGTTTCCGCACCGTCCCGTACATGTTCCCCCGACGATGGCGACGCCGTCGCCGTCTTCTCGGACCGAGTTCGACCCGCCCTCCCCACCCGGCATCTCGGAGGGGGAGATGGATACGGCCCTCGAGCGTCTCAGGGCCAAGAAGACGGCGCCGGGGCCGGATGGTGTTCCGGGGCGAGTATTGTATATCGCCCTGGAACACCTGAGAGGAGAACTTCGGGGACTGTTCGACAAGTGTCTAGCTTCCGGGCAGTTCCCGAAGCCGTGGAAGACGGGCCGGTTGTGCCTGATACGTAAGGAGGGCCGACCTGTCGACTCTCCCTCCGCGTACAGGCCGATCGTGCTGCTGGACGAGACGGCCAAGCTCTTCGAGAAGATTCTCGCGGACCGTCTCGTCCGGCACCTCGACGAGTCGGGGCCGGGTCTGTCGAACGCTCAGTACGGGTTCAGGGCGGGCCGCTCCACCCTGGACGCTCTGAACGCCCTTAGGTCCCTCTCCGCGGAGGTGGTGGCCAGCGGAGACGTTCTCCTGGCCATCTCGCTGGACGTGTCGAACGCCTTCAACAGCATTCCTGTTGAGACGATTGTGGAGGCACTGAAGTATCAGGACGTGCCTCCATATCTCCAGAGTCTGCTGGAGGCGTACCTCCGCGAGAGAGAGGTCTTATGGGAGGGGGGCGACGGCCGACTGTATCGCCGTCGCGTCGAGTGCGGCGTTCCGCAGGGCTCCGTCCTCGGACCGACCCTGTGGAACGTCGGCTTCGACTGGCTGCTGCGGACGCCACTGCCGCCCGGGCTCAGTGTCATCTGCTACGCGGACGACACTCTGCTGACGGCCCGGGGCGGCAGCTTCGAAGAGGCGGCCGGTCTGGCGCGAACCGGCGCGACGATAGCGGTCGGCCGCATCGAGGCACTGGGCCTGAGGGTCTCCTTGTCGAAGACGGAGGCCCTCCTCTTCCACGGCCCACGAAGAGGCCCCCCCCGAGGTGCGCGTGTGGTCGTACAGGGGGTGGAGATCGCCGTCAAGGCCCAGATGAAATATCTCGGCCTAACCCTGGACGGCCGGTGGAGCTTCGGTCCGCACTTTAGAGAGCTCGCTCCGAGGCTCGAGAAAGCCGCCGCCGCGCTGGGCAGACTTCTGCCCAACGTAGGCGGCCCGGACTCGCCATGCCGACGTCTATACGTCGGCATAGTTCGCAGCATGGCACTGTACGGTGCCCCCGTGTTCGCCGACGCTCTCGCGTCTCGCGACAACAAGGCTCTCCTGCGGAGACCCCAGAGGGCCATAGCGGTGAGAGCGATACGGGGATACCGTACGGTGTCGTGGACGGCGGCCACGCTCCTCGCGGGCGATCCGCCCTGGGAACTCCAGGCGGAGATGCTCGCGAGAGTGTACGCGGCAAAGTCGAGCCTCAGAGCTGGAGAAGGGCAGGTCCGTAGTACGGACCGAGCGATGGACATCAGGGCTCAAGCTAAGAGGGCCCTGATGATCAAGTGGGAGGAGAGCCTGGGGTCTCCGGCGGCGGGCACGGTGACGGTGGACGCGATACGTCCACACTTAAGTCGCTGGGTCCAAAGGCGGCACGGGGTGCTGACCTTCCGCCTGACGCAGGTGCTTACCGGGCATGGTTGCTTTGGTAAGTACCTGCACCAGATCGCGAGGAGGGAAGCCACCCCTGCCTGTCACGAGTGCGGTGCTCCGATTGACACGGCGCGCCACACGCTAGAAGAGTGCGCCGCCTGGGACCCTCAGCGGAGGGCCCTCGTGGCGGTCATCGGCGGAGACCTCGCGCTGTCGAGCGTGGTCCGCTCCATGCTCGGCAGCGCGAGGTCCTGGCCGGCCGTGGCCTCCTTCTGCGAAGAAGTTATTTCGCTGAAGGAGGCTGCGGAGCGTGAGCGCGAAGCCGACGCTCACGCCGACGCGCTACGAAGGAGGCGACCGGCGGGACGGAGGAGGCGTCGCTACGCGCTCCTCCACCCTCCGCATCGTGCTTGACGCGGGGGCGCAGCCGGCGCCCCTCTCCTCCTCGCAAGTCGCGGGGGGGAGGGGGGCGCGCGGGGCGCCCTCGTGGCGGGCGCGGTGTGGGGGGGGAGGCGTCGCTGGGCCGCTCCCCTTCCCTCCGCATCGTGCTTGGCGCGGGGGCGCTCCGCGCGCCCCTCTCCTTCCCGCAAGTCGCGGGTGGGAGGGGGGCGCGCGGGGTGCTTCCGCGGTGGGTGTGGTGCGGGGGGGGGAGGCGGGGCGGCGCGCTCCTCCGTCCTCTGCATCGGGCTCGGCGCGGGGGCGCTCCGCGTGCCCCTCTTCTCCCTGCGGCGATGAGGGAGCGCTCTCGGTGCCCGGGAGCGCTCTACAACCGGAGGCGGCCTGCCCTGCACCCGCAGGCAGGCCCACCGTCCGGGGCGTCATGGCGAATACTTTTAGTGGTCCCGTGGCGCCCCACCAGGACGACGAGGGCACCGCTGGTTTTTACTGAGTAGTCCGGCATTGCACTCCCCGCCGGGAGTCTCAGACTTCCGTCGCCTTCGGGTGACGGGGGTGCGTAAATGCATTTTCCAGCGTAAAAAAAAAAAAAAAAAAAAAAAAAAAAAAAAAAAAAAAAAAAAAAGGTTAGGTTACCGCGCCGTTCTGGTCGCCGGCGACTTCAACGCCAAGTCGGTGACCTGGGGGGCTCCGGCGACTGACGCGAGGGGCGCGATCATGGAGGAATGGGCGGTGGCAACGGGCCTCACGTTGCTGAATCGGGGCACGAGGAACACCTGCGTGCGAAGGAGCGGTGGGTCCATTGTGGACGTGACTTTCGCGTCCCGAAACCTCCACAACCGCGTCCGGGGTTGGAGAGTCTTGACCGACGTCGAGACCCTCTCCGACCACCGGTACATTCGGTTCGACGTCTCCTCGTCGCGTTCGAACGCGTCCGACTCGAGCGTTCCGATCGGCACCGGCCCGCGCTGGGTGCTGAGTCGGATGGATGCGGAGATCGCCGTGGAGGCTGCGATAGTGGAGGAATGGATCCGCCGACCTTCGGAACCGGCCCTTTCCGTCGACGAGGAAGCAGAGGGCATCCGCGAATCGCTAGCGCGGATCTGCGACGCGGCGATGCCGAGGGCGAAGCCGTTCCCGCCGAGGCGGCACTTGTACTGGTGGCGTCCGGAGCTCCGCGACTTGCGCGAAGCCTGCGTGAGATCGCGCCGCCGATTCACAAACTACAGGCGGAGGCGAAGAAGGGACCAGGCCGCAGAGGACGGCCTGTACGACTCCTACCGGTCCGCCTGCAAAGCGCTGCAGGCGGGCATTGTACGCGCTAAGGAATCGTGCTGGGACGAGTGGCTGCGAACTCTGGACAGAGACCCGTGGGGCAGGCCGTACCGGGCGGTGCGGAAGAAGCTCCGTCCGTGGGCACCCCCTCTGACCACGAGTTTGCAGCCGCAAATCTTGCAGCGCGTAGTCGAGTCCCTCTTCCCTCATAGGAACGAGTGGAGCCCACCGGCTATGGGTGTCGCGGAGCCGCGTCTCGCGGAGAGCGGGATCCCCCCTGTGACCGAGGCGGAGCTCGGTGCGGCCGTCGCGAGGCTCAAATCGAAGCGCACCGCCCCGGGCCCGGACGGCGTGCCGGGAAAGGTGCTGAGCCTCGCGACGGGTAGCATGGGTGGCAGAATTCGGGCCCTGTTCGACAGGTGCCTGGAGCAGGGCCGGTTTCCCCAGGTCTGGAAGACGGGCAGGCTCGTCCTGCTGAAGAAGGACGGACGGTCGGCCGAACAGCCTTCGGCCTATCGACCGATCGTGCTCCTCGACGAGATCAGTAAGGTGTTCGAGCGCGTCCTGGCGACTCGAATTCTCGAGTCGATGAACCCGGGATTGCACGAGGCGCAGTATGGATTTCGTCGGGGGCGGTCGACCGTCGCGGCCATCGCCCACCTCAGGGACCTCGCCGAGTCGGCGGTCTCCCGGGGTGGAGTGTTGTGGGCGGTCTCGCTGGACGTGACCAACGCGTTCAACTCTCTGCCCTGGGAGACGGTGAGGGTGGCGCTGGGATACCACGGTATCCCGCGCTACTTGCGTAGGCTCATCGGAGCTTACTTTGCGGGAAGGGCGGTAGAGTTCCCGATAGGCGGCGGCGGTCTGTCGAGGCGGTCCATGTCGTGCGGCGTTCCGCAGGGTTCGGTCCTCGGACCGCTCCTGTGGAACATCGGCTACGACTGGGTGCTCCGCGGTGCCACGTTGCCGGGAGTGTCGGTCATCTGCTACGCAGACGACACTCTCGTCACCGTTCGCGCCGGGGGGCACCGCGAGGCGGGCCGCCTCGCCACGGCCGGCGTCGCGCAGGTGGTGGCCAGAATTCGGGCTCTCGGGCTGGAGGTCGCCTTGCAGAAGACGGAGGTCCTGGCATTTCACGGGCCGAGGGCCGCTCCTCCGCCCGGGACGTCGATAGTCGTCGGGGGTACTTCGATCGCCGTCGGGTCGACGATGAAGTACCTGGGCATCGTTCTCGACGGTCGCTGGAAGTTCGACGAACACTTCCGGCGGCTGACCCCGAAGCTTCTGGCCGCCGCCGGAGCGCTCGGGAGTCTACTGCCCAACCTAGAAGGGCCCGCCGACAAATGCAGACGCCTCTTCGTGGGCGTCGTGCGTTCGATGGCGTTGTATGGCGCTCCGATTTGGGCGGGCGCTCTCTGCGCGCGGAACGTGTCGCTGATTCGCAGGCCGCACCGCGCTATCGCGCTGCGGGCTGCGAGGGCGTACCGCACGGTGTCCTACACCGCATCGTGTCTCCTCGCCGGCAGCCCCCCGTGGGAACTGGAGGCCGAAGCTCTCGCGTCGGTCTTCTGGCGCGTGACGGAAGCGCGCCTGAGGGAGGAACCGCCTCGTCCGCAAGAGGTCGTGCGATGGAGGAGAGAAGCTCGCGACGGCCTCTTCCGGAAGTGGTCGGAGAATCTCGAGGACCCGAACGTAATTACGAGTCGGGGGCTGGTGGCGGCGATTCGGCCCGTTCTGCGCGGCTGGGTCGATAGGCGACACGGTGCGGTGTCGTTCCACTTGGCGCAGGTGCTGACCGGGCACGGCTGCTTCGGTCGCTATCTGTGCCGAGCGCTGGGGCGGGAGCCGACGTCGGAATGTCACCATTGCGACGCCGGCGCCGAGGACACGGCGGAGCACACGCGCGCGGTCTGCCCGGCGTGGTGCGAAGAGCGCGCCGCCCTGTCGGCGGCCATCGGAGCGGATCTCTCGCTGCCGGCCGTGGTCTCGGCCATGGTCGGCAGCGAGGAGAACTGGAGCGCCGTCTCCTCCTTCTGCAGCGCCGTGATGCTGCGGAAGGAGGCGGCGGAGCGGGAGCGGGAACGGGATCCGAACTCGCTTCCGTCTCGTCGCGGTAGACGCGGTCGGCGGCGCAGGGCCTACCTGGCCAACCTGCAGCCGCCGCCCCCGTAGTTTGGATCAGCGGGCGATAGGTCGGGGGATCTATCGACCGCATCGCACGATCCCGAGGAGGACGGAGAGAGGCGATCTTATGTGTTCAAGGGATCCTCTCTCGGGTCGCTGTCGCTTTTTGCGGCGACGACGACGGGCCCTAGTCTGGGCAGGCGCCGGCGGGATCGCGAAAGAGCTTTGTGTCCTCGCGATCTCGCCACAAGCGCATAGGCGGAACACACGTGTGGTTTTTGTTCAGTAAGAGTCTGACTCCCCTCCGAGCCCCCCCAACCGGAGGGTGTCCATGAAGGATTTTCCACACGTAAAAAAAAAAAAAAAAAAAAAGGTTAGGTTGGGGTGCTTGTCGGTGACCTCCTCGTGGTGCACCCTGGGCAACGGGACGGGCAGCAGTATCACAATCGCGGCACTGCTGCCCGTCGCGGCTGACGACCGACGCGTGTGGGGATGCATTCCGGCGCTCTACATTAGAGTTGTCCCGTGAGCGCATCAGGTGGCACAGCGCTCGCGCACTGTGTCACCACGGGGGGGTGGATGGGTTCGGCGTGCGCTTACCCCGCCGTCGGACAGAGTGGGCAGGAGTCCTGTTCGCTCACCGTCCTATTATCGTAATCCCGTTTGTGGTGTCGTGGTCATGTCTCGCGGCCACGAACGGGACCGAGGGTCTTGCCTTAACCGGCCGGACCGCGAGGAAGAAAACCTCTATAAAAAATTACCCCGAATCCCAAGCGGCGACGCAGCGCGAGGGGATGCATGGCTGATGGGTAGTTCAGTCACTACTGCGATCCCCTGCTCTGTAGCCCCGCCGAGGCCAGAGTGGGGTTACGCGAGGCTTGCCCAGGTACAGGGGGTGTTACCTCGGGCTGACCACCCTTTCCCCCATACTCGTGGGAACAGTTATGGAATTTCAAAAATCAACAATTTTAAATGATGATGGTGTGGAGATTGACGAGAGGCCCGAGAAGGGCGGAGTAGAGGAGAGGCCCGAGAAGGGTGTAGTTATCTCGGACGGAGAGTTGTCTGACGTCGGCATGAGGTCGCGGTCACCGTGCGACTCCGACTCGTCTCGCGCTCGGCTCTGGAAGCGGAAGCGCGATAGGGAAGAAGACACGTCAGATGACACTGATGATAAGTCCACGGCAGGAAAGTGTCACACGGCGCGCAGGGGTCGTGGTCGACCGCCCACGACAGGGCAATATGTTGGCCTCGCCAAGGCCAAGGCCGACTACCTCAAGCAGTGCGAGAGGGAGCTCGAGCTTGAGGCCGAAAGCGAGGCCATTGAGATCTCGAAAAGAGTGAGAGCTTCGCGATCCAACATAATTTCGGAAGGTGGGACGGTGTCGGGGGAATGCTCGATCATTGATCTACACAGGAAGGCCCAGGAATACGTCGAGGCCATTCTCACCGTGACAAAAATCTCTAAGAACTTGAAGGGGACGAGCAAGAAAGCTCTGAATGAGTCCGCCGAGGGTATAGGCGAAGTACTCGGCGCCCTATACCACCGAACGACGAATGACGAGGTCAGGCAGCTGCGGGAGGCCAACGAGCGCCTAGAAGCGGAGAACGTACAGCTCCGCTCGGAGATCTCCGAGCTGCGACAGAGTGTAGCCGACATCAGGCGTGAGCTGGGCTCGACGTCCACTCCAGCCCCTCCCGCGAATGAAAACGGACTGATCGACCGCATCATGGCAGGGGTGGGCGCCATGCTCGACTCCCGCCTGGCGAAGCTGGAGGAGTCTGGCAGACTCCTGCCTGAAGCGCCTGAAGCGCGAAAAGGACCACCGGCGGCTTCGAAGAAGATCGCAACGTCGCCGCCGCAGACAGGGGTCACAACGCTGACTCCGCCAGCGAACCCGGCCCCAAAGTCTGCAAGTCAGTCTGCCAAGAAGAAGAAAAAGAAGAAGAAGGCGGGTGCGGCTACCCAAGTCGCCGCGCCCAACGAGCCTCGCCCCCTACCACCTGCTCCGGCCGCTCTGACGGAGGGGTGGAATGTGGTGGCGAGGAAAGGAAGAAAGGCGGGGCCGCCCAAAAACCAGCCCCAGCCCCAGAACAAAGGTGCGCCGGCTAAAAAGCCAAAAACGCCGAAGCTGCGATTGCCGCGATCGGCGGCGGTGCAGCTGACGCTGTTGCCGGGCAGCACGAGGACCTACGCGGAAGTCCTCGGTGCCATAAAGGCTGACGGCCTTATAGCGAGCATGGGCGTCGAGACTCGCTATAGGGTCTCTCAGACCGGCGCGCGAAGGTTCGAGCTGCCCGGCACCGGCAATAAGGAGAAGGCCGAGGAGCTAGCCCGGCGCATCAAGGCGGTCGTCGGCGAGGACGTGGCGGTCACCCGCCCGGAGAAGTGCGCCGACCTGCGGGTGGCCGGGTTAGACGACTCGGTCACTCCCCAGGAGCTGGCCGGCGTGATCGCCAAGGCGGGAGGATGCGCCGAGGAATCGATAAAAGTGGGCGAAGTACGGCAAAACTTCGCCGGCATAGGGACAGCGTGGGTTCGCCTGCCAGTAGAGGCGGCGAAGAAAGTGGTCGACGGGCGCCGCCTACTCGTCGGGTTCGTGTCGGCGAGTGTGACCCTGTTGAAGACGAGACCGCAACAATGCTATCGCTGCCACGAGGTTGGGCACGTGGCAGCGAAGTGTGACAAGGGAGTGGACCGCAGCGGCCAGTGCTACCGCTGCGGCAAGGAGGGGCACATTCGCCGGCAATGTACTGCCGAAGCTTGCTGTCCCATATGCCAGGCGGAGAAAAAACCGGCTGGGCACAGCCTAGTTGCGTGCCCTCGCAATAAAGCGGGAAGGAGGAAGAAGGCGGCGACCAAAAATAAAACCCGCGCGCCGCCTGCCAACAGAGCTGGGGAGGTGACAATGGACACCCAATCATAGTAATGGCGCTTAAGGTGCTCCAAGCCAACCTGAACCACTGTGCCAGGGCCCAGGACCTCCTCGTCCAGAGCCTGGTACAGTGGTCCGTGCGGGCGGCGGTGGTGGCCGAGCCGTACTCGGTCCCGCCGAGGGATAACTGGATCGGCGATAACGATGGCGTGGTGGCCATCGTGACCCAGGTCGCCGCGGGCGCCCGTGGACGTTTCGTTTGCGAGCCCCGGCCTCGCGCGCTGCGTTCGGGACTGGCGAGTGCTGGACGACGTGGAGACTCTCTCGGATCATCGTTACATCCGCTTCGAGATCTCCGCTCGTCCGGCGGTGCCGCCAAGCTCCAGCCGCGCCCCGGCGGAGGAGGGTCCTCGGTGGCAGCTGAAGCGTCTCGACCGGGAGCGACTCGACGAAGCGGCGATTGTGGCGTCGTGTCAGCCGCGCGTCGACGGTCCACCGGACAGGGTGGCAGACTGGCTGGTGGCCAGAATGACCGACGCGTGCGACGCGGCCATGCCGCGGTCGAGGGGTCGCCCCGGGCGGGCTCAGGTGTACTGGTGGTCGGAGACGATAGCGCAGCTGCGCAGGGAGTGCGTGGCCGTCCGACGCCAGTACACGCGCTGCAGGAGGCGCATCTTCAGGACGCCCCCCGCTTCGCAGGACAGGACACGGCACGAGGAGGAGGGCGAGCGGCTGTACGCCCTTTACACGGCAGCCAAAGCCAGCCTCCGTCGTGCCATCGGCGAGTCGCAGGCCGCGGCCAGGGAGGAAATGCTGGACGGACTGAACAGCGACCCGTGGGGGATGCCCTACAAGCGGGTACGCAGCAAGGTCCGTCCCTGGGCTCCTCCACTCACGGAGACCCTGGACACCGAAGTGGTCCGTGAGGTGGTCGCGGCCCTGTTCCCGACGGCGCCGGCCGAGCACGAGCCGCCGTCGATGGCACCGCGGGGAGAGGATCGAGACGTCGGAGAGGAGGCACCGGAGGTCAAGGAGTCCGAATTCGGGGAAGCAGTCGCGCGGCTGCGACGGAAGAACGTCGCTCCAGGCCCGGATGGGATTCCGGGGAGGGCGTGGGCGGTGGCACTGAACCACCTGGCGCCGCAAGTTAGAGGGCTATTCTCTGCCTGTCTGGCTCAAGCCATAATTCCACAGCGGTGGAAGACAGGCAGGTTAGTCCTCCTCAGGAAGGAAGGCCGGCCGGCGGAGTCACCGTCGGCGTACCGCCCAATCGTCCTCCTCGACGAGCTCGCCAAGCTGTTCGAGCGCGTCGTGGCCGCGCGTCTGGTGGCGCACCTCGGGCGTCGAGGACCCGACCTCTCGGACGTGCAGTTCGGCTTCCGCAGTGGCCGTTCTACCGTGGATGCCGTGCTGTGCGTCCGTGCCCAGGTGCAGGAAGCGGTGGCCCAGGGCGACGTCGTCGTGGCGGTGTCTATTGACATCGCCAACGCCTTTAACACGTTGCCCTGGGGTTGCATCAGGGAGGCGCTTCGCTATCACGGGGTGCCGACCTACTTGCGTCGCGTGGTCGGTGCCTACCTCTCCGACAGGTGGGTGGTCTTCCCCGGAAGGGATGGTCGGCTTGTGAGAAAGGAAGTCGTGTGCGGTGTCCCGCAGGGGTCGGTGCTTGGGCCACTCCTGTGGAACATCGGATACGACTGGGTGTTGCGTGGCTCGCTGCTGCGCGGCGTCAGCGTCGTCTGCTACGCCGACGACACGCTGGTGCTGGCCCGCCGACCGACGTATCGGGAGGCGGCAGTGCTGGCGACCGCTGGCGTCGCGCAGGTCGTGGCGCGAATCCGGCGCCTCGGCCTCGTCGTCGCGCTGGACAAGGCACAAGGAATAGTCTTCCACGGCCCGCGGAGGGCGCCTCCCCACGACGCCCATCTTATCGTGGGAGGCACTCGCATCGGCCTGTCGGGCACGATGACGTACCTGGGTCTCGTGCTCGACGGCCGGTGGAAGTTCCGGGCGCACTTCGCGCGGCTCGTCCCGCGCTTGCTGAAGGTGGGAGCCTCGCTCTCGTGGCTTTTGCCGAACATCGGCGGTCCCGGTGTGAGCTGCCGCCGGCTCTACACCGGCGTCGTGAGAGCGATGGCGATGTACGGTGCCCCCGTCTGGTCCGACGCCCTGGACCGCGAGAACATCGCCCTGCTGCGGCGCGCGCAGAGGGTGATGGCGATCAGGGTCGTACGCGGGTACCGTACGATCTCGGGCGAGGCAGCGTGCGTGCTGGCTGGAGTCCTGCCCTGGGACCTGGACGCGGTCTCTCTGGCGTCGTCATACCGGCGGCGTCGGAGTCTGGCGTCCGGGACCCTCAGTCCGGCACCACGGCTTGCAGAACACCTGAGGCGAGAGCGGGATGCCGCGATCGCGGAGTGGGTTGTGAGGCTCGAGCGTCCGAGTGCGGGGCACCGGACGATCGATGCGGTTTGGCCGGTTCTTCGGCAGTGGTTGGACAGACGACATGGCGTCCTAACCTTCCGCGCCACGCAGGTCCTCTCGGGGCACGGTTGCTTCGGGGGGTACCTGTGTCGGGTCGCCGGGAGGGAGCCCTCTCCTCGTTGCCACCACTGCCAGGATTGTGACGACGAGTCGGCGCAACACATGTTGGAAGAGTGTCCGGCGTGGGCGGAGGAGCGCGAAGAGCTCCGAAGCGTAGTTGGGCCGGACCTTTCGCTGCCGGCCGTGATATCTGCCATGACCGGCAGCGAGAGGTGCTGGGACGCCGTCCTCGCGTACTGTGAGCGGGTGATGGCGCAGAAGGAGGCAGCGGAGCGGGTGAGGGAGGACACCACCGACCTCCCCCTCCGCCGCAAAAGGACCGGGCGTCGGAGGCTGGCGCACGATAACCGCCTCCCTCCCTAGACGCTAGGCAGACCAAAATCTGCCGGGTAGGCGCGCGCGGTGTCCCCCGCGCGCCACCTCCTCCACGAGGACAGGAAAGGGCCTGACGAGGCACGCCGCCGGGGTTTGCAGAAGAATTCGGACTCCTGCGACCCCGGCACGGGCGACGAAGGTGGACACCGTTGGTTTTTAGTGGGTAGTCTGGCATTGCACCTACCGCCGGGAGCCCCACACTCCCGCTGCCGAGCTTTCGGTGGCGGGGTCAGTGCGTAAATGCATTTTCCAACGTAAAAAAAAAAAAAAAAAAAAAAAAGGTTAGGTTAGGTTAGGTTCCCAGGCCTTTGGAGCCTAGGCCCCAGACTTAGGTCTGGGACCTAGGCTCCAAGGGGAGGAGTTCCTGGACTTCTACCTGGGCGCGTCCCCCGTTTGGCGGATAGGGGAGTGTCGCCGCAGCCGAATGACTGCAGGCGGTAGGGGTCTACGGACCCCCGCGGACCAACACCAGGCGAGGCGTCCGGGTCCCGCTCTGGTCTTGTACTGGAGTGGTCCTGTGATCGCACATTGCGCCACGAGGGAGCGCGGAGTTTGCGTGGAATGGCCTAGCCTTTCACGCGGCGCCGGAAGAGAGGGCGCGGAGTGGGATGTGGACCTTGGCGGTCCCCCCGGCACTAGAGGGCGGGGTGAGCGTTATTTATTTATTTATTTATTTATTTATTATTTTTATTTATTTATCATCGCTCGCCCCCCTTGGTGATTTGGTGAGTGTGGCGCTGCGAAGGCGCGGAGAAGCGGGGTGGGGATTTTCCCCCCTGCTCCCAGTGGACGGGCGACCTCGGCGGCGGTGACCCCGCCGTCGGGTAGAGTGGACGGGTTTCCCGTCCGCTCTACGCCTCATAAGCTCGTAACCCCGTGCGAGGTGTCGTGGTCATGTCTCGCGGCTTCGTTCGGGACCGAGGGGTCTTGCCTTAACCGGCCGGATCTAGAGGAAGAAGACCTCTATAAAAATTACCCCGAATCCTAAGCGGCGACACAGCGCGAAGGGATGCGTGGCCGACGGGAGGTTCGGTCTAACTGTGTCATCCCCTAAACATGGATACGTGCATTAAAACATTATTAACCCAGGAGGGTACCGGCGCCTCAGGCAATGGAGAATCCCTTCGCGCTTCGGCGCGCAGCCCTGTCGAATCTGGGATGGGCAAATCACGTGTTTGTGTTTCGGAGCTTTCCGGTTCCGACGAGAGGCCCGAGAAGGGCGGAGTTGAGGTAGTGCCCGAGAAGGGCGGAGTGGACGTAGTGCCCGAGAAGGGCGGTGAAGACGTTGGGCCCGAGAAGGGCGGAGTTACTGGCGGGGTGAGACAGCCGCGAGTTGTCCTCACGCGTGTGGACAGCGTCGGTTCTCTCTCCTCGGTCGACGGGAGGTTTTGGGGGGCGGGATCAGATTCCGACGACAACATGTCGTTGGGATCTTCCCGCCGCCGAAAGCCTCAGTTTAGGAAAAGAATCCTGTCTCCGGGCTCCTCGGAGGAGGAAAATGAAAGGAAAAGGGCGACGCCTGGCAGAGGCCGAGGTCGACCGGCTACAACCGGCCAATACGTCGGACTGGCCGAAGCCAGACGTCGCCTTAACGACGAAAAGGAGCGGGAACGTCAAATCCAGGCGGAGAGCGAGTTGGCCGATATGGCGCGGGCGGTCCAATCCAGGACAAGCTCGCGTCAGTCGGACATGTCGCTCAGCGACGACGCCCAAAGGCAAGGAGATGCGCTTTCTCGAGCGGAAGGTTACCTTGAGCTTCTGCAAAAGGTGACCGGAAGCTCGAGAAACCTCAAGGGCACTTATATCAAGGCCCTTAAACAAGTGCGCAAAGGTATGAAGGAGGTGGTGGAGGAACTCGCCAATCGCAACGCGACTGACGAGGTCGTCCACCTCAGGGCGTTGGTTGCCGAACTCCGAAAGGAGAAGGAGGAATGGAGGGCGAAATTTAACGCCCTGGAAGAGAAAATGGAGAGATTCATGCTGTCGCAGACTGCGGCGCATAAATCTCTGCGTCCCGACGACTGGGACGAACGTGAACGCTCTCTCGCGTCCAAACTGAGCGACATGCTCAACGCCTCGATCGACGCCAAGATCGAGGCGTTGAGCGACCGGCTCTTACCGGCCAAAGCGCAGCGTGTCGCTCTGGCCCCAGCTTCCGAGCCGGCCGACCAGGCGGCGGTCACGACGTTGACCCCGCCAGCGAATCCGGCTCCGAGGAGGGGGAAGCCAAATGGACGGGAGAAAAAGAAAAAGAAGGGTAAGACCGCGAACGCGGTCGAGACTCCGGCGGCAGCGCCGAAACCTGCTGCGAAACCGGCGCCCGTGACTCCTGCCGCGCGGGAGACCTGGTCTACCGTCCTCGGACGGAAGGCCGGGAAGCCAGGCAAGGCTGCGGCTGCGGCTGCTTCGAAAGAAGCGAAGCCGAAAAAGAAGTTGCGGGCGCCGTCTTCGGCGGCGGTTTCGATAACGCTGCAGCCGGAGGCGAAGGACAGAGGCGTCACGTACGCCTCTGTAATCAAGGAGGCCCGAAGCAAGATAGACCTCGATGGTCTGGGAATCCAAACGCTCAAGATCCGAACGGGCGCGACGGGTTCCCGGATCATCGAGGTCCCTGGAGCGGAGAAAGGCGAGAAGGCCGACCTTCTCGCCTCGAAATTGCGGGAAGTACTCTGTACGGAAGCCGTCAGAGTGCAGCGGCCTTCGAAGAGGGTCGAACTGCGGGTCATGGGGCTCGACGACTCCGTCACCGCCGAGGAGGTCACCCGAGCACTGGCCGCGGAGGGTGGGTGTCAGCCGGACGACGTGAAGGCTGGCTCCCTCGCCCCCAACGGCTCGCTATGGGTGAGCTGCCCGGTGGTCGCGGCGCGAAAAGTCGCCCGTAAAGGACGATTGCGCGTCGGCTGGACCACGGCGAGGGTCCGGCTGCTCGAACCGAGGCCGCTGAGGTGCTTCCGGTGCCAGGAGACGGGGCACGTCGGCGCGAAGTGCACTCGCGAAGTGGACCGCAGCGGCGCCTGCTACCGCTGTGGCGAGTCGGGCCACAGACTTCGCGAGTGCAAAGCCGAGCCGAAGTGCGCCATATGTGCGGCGGCCGACCGGCCCGCCAACCACAGAATTGGCGACAGGAGGTGCCCCGACTACAACCAACGAAAAAGACCAACAAGAGTGGCAGGCGCAAAGACAGGCCCGTAAAGGCTGCCATCGTTGACGCGCCGGCTGCTAAGCCAGTGGAGGATTTAATGGACGCCGATAATTAATGGCGTCCATTAAGTTCTTGCAGGCCAATGTGAACCACTGTGCCAGAGCTCAAGATCTGCTGATCGAGAGCATGGCACAGTGGGGCATTAAGATCGCGATAGTGGCGGAGCCCTACGCGGTCCCCGATCGCGGCGATTGGCTGGGCGACCTGGACGGGTCGGTCGCGGTGATCGCTCCGGCCTCTGCGGGCTTCGTGGACGTCCGGAGGGGAAGCGGATACGCACTCGGTACGATGGACGGAGTGGCCGTCATCGGCGTGTACGCTCCCCCGAGCCGGAGTCTCGCCGACTTCGAGGCAATGCTCGCGGAGATCGGGGCGTCGATCGCTCGGCGGCCGCACCGTGCCGTTCTGGTCGCCGGCGACTTCAACGCCAGGTCGGTGACCTGGGGGGCTCCGGCGACTGACGCGAGGGGCGCGATCATGGAGGAATGGGCGGTGGCAACGGGCCTCACGTTGCTGAACCGGGGCACGAGGAACACCTGCGTGCGAAGGAGCGGTGGGTCCATTGTGGACGTGACTTTCGCGTCCCGAAACCTCCACAACCGCGTCCGGGGTTGGAGAGTCTTGACCGACGTCGAGACCCTCTCCGACCACCGGTACATTCGGTTCGACGTCTCCTCGTCGCGTTCGAACGCGTCCGACTCGAGCGTTCCGATCGGCACCGGCCCGCGCTGGGTGCTGAGTCGGATGGATGCGGAGATCGCCGTGGAGGCTGCGATAGTGGAGGAATGGATCCGCCGACCTTCGGAACCGGCCCTTTCCGTCGACGAGGAAGCAGAGGGCATCCGCGAATCGCTTGCGCGGATCTGCGACGCGGCGATGCCGAGGGCGAAGCCGTTCCCGCCGAGGCGGCACTTGTACTGGTGGCGTCCGGAGCTCCGCGAATTGCGCGAAGCCTGCGTGAGATCGCGCCGCCGATTCACCAACTACAGGCGGAGGCGAAGAAGGGACCAGGCCGCAGAGGACGGCCTGTACGACTCCTACCGGTCCGCCTGCAAAGCGCTGCAGGCGGGCATTGCACGCGCTAAGGAATCGTGCTGGGACGAGTGGCTGCGAACTCTGGACAGAGACCCGTGGGGCAGACCGTACCGGGCGGTGCGGAAGAAGCTCCGTCCGTGGGCACCCCCTCTAACCACGAGTTTGCAGCCGCAAATCTTGCAGCGCGTAGTCGAGTCCCTCTTCCCTCATAGGAACGAGTGGAGCCCACCGGCTATGGGTGTCGCGGAGCCGCGTCTCGCGGAGAGCGGGATCCCCCCTGTGACCGAGGCGGAGCTCGGTGCGGCCGTCGCGAGGCTCAAATCGAAGCGCACCGCCCCGGGCCCGGACGGCGTGCCGGGAAGGGTGCTGAGCCTCGCGACGGGTAGCATGGGTGGCAGAATTCGGGCCCTGTTCGACAGGTGCCTGGAGCAGGGCCGGTTTCCCCAGGTGTGGAAGACGGGCAGGCTCGTCCTGCTGAAGAAGGACGGACGGTCGGCCGAACAGCCTTCGGCCTATCGACCGATCGTGCTCCTCGGCGAGATCAGTAAGGTGTTCGAGCGCGTCCTGGCGACTCGAATTCTCGAGTCGATGAACCCGGGACTGCACGAGGCACAGTATGGGTTTCGTCGGGGGCGGTCGACCGTCGCGGCCATTGCCCACCTCAGGGACCTCGCCGAGTCGGCGGTCTCCCGGGGTGGAGTGTTGTGGGCGGTCTCGCTGGACGTGACCAACGCGTTCAACTCTCTGCCCTGGGAGACGGTGAGGGTGGCGCTGGGATACCACGGTATCCCGCGCTACTTGCGTAGGCTCATCGGAGCTTACTTTGCGGGAAGGGCAGTAGAGTTCCCGATAGGCGGCGGCGGTCTGTCGAGGCGGTCCATGTCGTGCGGCGTTCCGCAGGGTTCGGTCCTCGGACCGCTCCTGTGGAACATCGGCTACGACTGGGTGCTCCGCGGTGCCACGTTGCCGGGAGTGTCGGTCATCTGCTACGCAGACGACACTCTCGTCACCGTTCGCGCCGGCGGGCACCGCGAAGCGGGCCGCCTCGCCACGGCCGGCGTCGCGCAAGTGGTGGCCAGAATTCGGGCTCTCGGGCTGGAGGTCGCCTTGCAGAAGACGGAGGTCCTGGTTTTTCACGGGCCGAGGGCCGCTCCTCCGCCCGGGACGTCGATAGTCGTCGGGGGTACTTCGATATCCGTCGGGTCGACGATGAAGTACCTGGGCATCGTTCTCGACGGTCGCTGGAAGTTCGACGAACACTTTCGGCGGCTGACCCCGAAGCTTCTGGCCGCCGCCGGAGCGCTCGGGAGTCTACTGCCCAACCTAGAAGGGCCCGCCGACAAATGCAGACGCCTCTTCGTGGGCGTCGTGCGTTCGATGGCGTTGTATGGCGCTCCGATTTGGGCGGGCGCTCTCTGCGCGCGGAACGTGTCGCTGATTCGCAGGCCGCACCGCGCTATCGCGCTGCGGGCTGCGAGGGCGTACCGCACGGTGTCCTACACCGCATCGTGTCTCCTCGCCGGCAGCCCCCCGTGGGAACTGGAGGCCGAAGCTCTCGCGTCGGTCTTCTGGCGCGTGACGGAAGCGCGCCTGAGGGAGGAACCGCCTCGTCCGCAAGAGGTCGTGCGATGGAGGAGAGAAGCTCGCGACGGCCTCTTCCGGAAGTGGTCGGAGAATCTCGAGGACCCGAACGTAATTACGAGTCGGGGGCTGGTGGCGGCGATTCGGCCCGTTCTGCGCGGCTGGGTCGATAGGCGACACGGTGCGATGTCGTTCCACTTGGCGCAGATGCTGACCGGGCACGGCTGCTTCGGTCGCTATCTGTGCCGAGCGCTGGGGCGGGAGCCGACGTCGGAATGTCACCATTGCGACGCCGGCGCCGAGGACACGGCGGAGCACACGCGCGCGGTCTGCCCGGCGTGGTGCGAAGAGCGCGCCGCCCTGTCGGCGGCCATCGGAGCGGATCTCTCGCTGCCGGCCGTGGTCTCGGCCATGGTCGGCAGCGAGGAGAACTGGAGCGCCGTCTCCTCCTTCTGCAGCGCCGTGATGCTGCGGAAGGAGGCGGCGGAGCGGGAGCGGGAACGGGATCCGAACTCGCTTCCGTCTCGTCGCGGTAGACGCGGTCGGCGGCGCAGGGCCTACCTGGCCAACCTGCAGCCGCCGCCCCCGTAGTTTGGATCAGCGGGCGATAGGTCGGGGGATCTATCGACCGCATCGCACGATCCCGAGGAGGACGGAGAGAGGCGATCTTATGTGTTCAAGGGATCCTCTCTCGGGTCGCTGTCGCTTTTGCGGCGACGACGACGGGCCCTAGTCTGGGCAGGCGCCGGCGGGATCGCGAAAGAGCTTTGTGTCCTCGCGATCTCGCCACCAGCGCATAGGCGGAACACACGTGTGGTTTTTGTTCAGTAAGAGTCTGACTCCCCTCCGAGCCCCCCCAACCGGAGGGTGTCCATGAAGGATTTTCCACACGTAAAAAAAAAAAAAAAAAAAAAAAAGGTTAGGTTAGGTTCCCAGGCCTTTGGAGCCCAGGCCCCAGACTTAGGTCTGGGACCTGGGCTCCAAGGGGAGGAGTTGCTGGACTTCTACTGGGCGCGTCCCCCGGGTGGCGGATAGGGGAGTGCCGCCTGCGGTTTCACGACTGCGGGCGGTAGGGGTCTTCGGATCCCCGCGGACCAAAACCAGACGATGCGCTCCGGGTCCCGCTCTGGTCTAGTACTGGGGTGGTCCTGCGAGCGCGGGTGTGTTGGCGCGGAGGCGCGGCTGTGTGTGTGGCGCTGAGACGGCGCGGTGACGTGGGGGTCGGTCCTTCCTTCCCCCACGCGGAGGACGGGGTGGGCGGGTTCGCTCGCCCGCCCTAAGGCGTGTGAGGGCGCTTTCTCGCGCCGAGGCTGCGGTCGGCTGGAGGGCCTAGACTGCGGCCACCCTGGCCTTTGTCGGCTTCGTCGGGCTGACATTGTCCGCCCCGGGCTAGGTGCCTGGTGTCGCGCAACGCCGGGCTAGGCCTGGGGCGCCGGGGCGGCGCGGGATTGTACCCACAGGCGCAATGCGGGCGGGGGGTGTCCCTCTGCCCGCGGGGGGGGCCACGCGGGCGATGGGTCGGGGGATTCATCGTCCGACTTGCACGGTCCCCCCAAGGAGGGGAGGGCGCGCTTCGTGTTCGAGTGCGTCCTCCGAGGTGCTTTGCACCGCGGTGGGCCCGAAAGGGCGAGCGCCGGCGGGGTTGCGAAAGAGCTAACAGCGTCCTTGTGACCCCGCCACATTGGCGTACGGCAGAACACACGTGGCGGTTTTTATTCAGTAAGAGTCTGAATCCCTTCCGAGCCCCCCCTACCGGAGGGTGTCCATGACGGATTTTCCCCACGTTAAAAAAAAAAAAAAAAAAAAAAAAAAAAAAAAAGGTTAGGTTAGGTTCCCAGGCCCCAGACTTAGGTCTGGGAGGAGTTCCTGGACTTCTACCTGGGCGCGTCCCCCGTTTGGCGGATAGGGGAGTGCCGCCTGCGTTGCCGCGATATGCAGGCGGTAGGGGTCTTCGGACCCCCGCGGACCAAAACCAGGGGGTAGGGCGCGAAAGCGCATCGGAGTGCCGGGGCGCTCCGGGAGGTGGACGGGGTGGGCGGGTTCGCTCGCCCGCCCTGAGGCGCTTAGGCGCGGGGTGCTGGCCGGGTTGTGCTGGCTCCCTGGAGCTTGCTCGGTTGCTGGTGCAACCCGGCGGACGTGTTGCGTGAGAGTCGGGCTGTGCTGACTCCCTGGAGCTTTGGCTCGGTTGTCGGTGCAGTTCGGCGGAGCCGTAGGGTGGTTGCCGGGTCGCGCTGGGCTCCCTGGAGCTTGCTCGGTTGTTCGGTGCGATCTTGGCGTTGGAGGTGGGGCTTTCGCCTAGCCGGGAGCGGTGTGCTGGCCGGGTTGTGCTGGCTCCCTTGAGCTTGCTCGGTTGCTGGTGCAATCCGGCAGACCAGTTGCGGGAGGGCCGGGCTGTGCTGGCTCCCTTGAGCTTTTGCTCGGTTGTCGGTGCGGTCCGGCGGACCCGTGGGGTAGTTGCGGGTTCGAGCTTGGCTCACTCGCTGGGGTGGCACGTAGGTTGCGGTTGGTGAGGGAATGGCACTGCGATGCGGTGCGGGGAGAGGAGGACGGGTCGAGCGAGTGAACTCGATATAGCGACGAGTTCGCTCGCTCGCCCCGTGGCGCGCATGCGCGCGGGTAGGTGCACTCCGGGTACTGCTCTGCCCAGAGCGGACTTGTGAGTGCAGGCGCCGTGAGGGCGCGGAGACGTGGGGGTTGGTTTTACCTTCCCCTGCGCTGGGGACGAGGTGGGTGGGCTCGCTTGCCCGCCTCGGGGGGGGGTGGTGCTTAGGCGCTTTCCCTTGCGCCGTTCCGGCCTGTGTTGACTCACGTTGGCACTGTCCGGGCGGTGCGGGGCAGCCTGAGCGCCAGGCAGAGGGCGGTCGGGTTTTCGGCCAACCTCTGCCCGGGTTGGTGCGTGCGGTGCCACCGCGCGCCACCCACTAGGAACGGGATGGGCCCGCAAGGGCAACGCCGCCGGAGTTTGCAGAAGAATTTTCTTGATTCCTGCGACTTCGGCAATGGCGAGGGAGTGGCGCCGCTGGTTTTTACTGAGTAGTCTGGCTTGCCGGGAGTCTCAGACTTCCGTCGCCTTCGGGCGGCGGGGGTGCGTAAATGCATTTTCCAGCGTAAAAAAAAAAAAAAAAAAAAAAAAAAAAAAAAAAAAAAAAAAAAAAAAAAAAAAAAAAAAGGTTAGGTTAGGTTAGGTTAGGTTCCCAGGCCCCAGACTTAGGTCTGGGAGGAGTTCCTGGACTTCTACCTGGGCGCGTCCCCCGTTTGGCGGATAGGGGAGTGCCGCCTGCGTTGCCGCGATGCGCAGGCGGTAGGGGTCTTCGGACCCCCGCGGACCAAAACCAGGGGGTAGGGCGCGAAAGCGCATCGTAGTGCCGGGGCGCTCCGGGAGGTGGACGGGGTGGGCGGGTTCGCTCGCCCGCCCTGAGGCGCTTAGGCGCGGGGTGCTGGCCGGGTTGTGCTGGCTCCCTGGAGCTTGCTCGGTTGCTGGTGCAACCCGGCGGACGTGTTGCGTGAGAGTCGGGCTGTGCTGACTCCCTGGAGCTTTGGCTCGGTTGTCGGTGCAGTTCGGCGGAGCCGTAGGGTGGTTGCCGGGTCGCGCTGGGCTCCCTGGAGCTTGCTCGGTTGTTCGGTGCGATCCTGGCGTTGGAGGTGGGGCTTTTCGCCTAGCCGGGAGCGGTGTGCTGGCCGGGTTGTGCTGGCTCCCTTGAGCTTGCTCGGTTGCTGGTGCAATCCGGCAGACCAGTTGCGGGAGGGCCGGGCTGTGCTGGCTCCCTTGAGCTTTTGCTCGGTTGTCGGTGCAGTCCGGCGGACCCGTGGGGTAGTTGCGGGTTCGAGCTTGGCTCACTCGCTGGGGTGGCACGTAGGTTGCGGTCGGTGAGGGAATGGCACTGCGATGCGGTGCGGGGAGAGGAGGACGGGTCGAGCGAGCGAACTCGATATAGCGACGGGTTCGCTCGCTCGCCCCGTGGCGCGCATGCGCGCGGGTAGGTGCACTCCGGGTACTGCTCTGCCCAGAGCGGACTTGTGAGTGCAGGCGCCGTGAGGGCGCGGAGACGTGGGGGTTGGTTTTACCTTCCCCTGCGCTGGGGACGAGGTGGGTGGGCTCGCTTGCCCGCCTCGGGGGGGTGGTGCTTAGGCGCTTTCCCTTGCGCCGTCCCGGCCTGTGTTGACTCACGTTGGCACTGTCTGGGCGGTGCGGGGCAGCCTGAGCGCCAGGCAGAGGGCGGTCGGGCTTCCGGCCAACTTCTGCCCGGGTTGGTGCGCGTGGTGCCACCGCGCGCCACCCACTAGGAACGGGATGGGCCCGCAAGGGCGACGCCGCCGGAGTTTGCAGAAGAATTTCATTGATTCCTGCGACTTCGGCAATGGCGAGGGAGTGGCGCCGCTGGTTTTTACTGAGTAGTCTGGCATGCCGGGAGTCTCAGACTTCCGTCGCTTTCGGGTGGCGGGGGTGCGTAAATGCGTTTTCCAGCGTTAAAAAAAAAAAAAAAAAAAAGGTTAGGTTAGGTTAGGTTAGGTTAGGTTAGGTTAGGTTAGGTTAGGTTAGGTTAGGTTAGGTTAGGTTAGGTTAGGTTAGGTTGGGGTGCTTGTCGGTGACCTCCTCGTGGTGCACCCTGGGCAACGGGACGGGCAGCAGTATCACAATCGCGGCACTGCTGCCCGTCGCGGCTGACGACCGACGCGTGTGGGGATGCATTCCGGCGCTCTACATTAGAGTTGTCCCGTGAGCGCATCAGGTGGCACAGCGCTCGCGCACTGTGTCACCACGGGAGGGTGGATGGGTTCGGCGTGCGCTTACCCCGCCGTCGGACAGAGTGGGCAGGAGTCCTGTTCGCTCACCGTCCTATTATCGTAATCCCGTTTGTGGTGTCGTGGTCATGTCTCGCGGCCACGAACGGGACCGAGGGTCTTGCCTTAACCGGCCGGACCGCGAGGAAGAAAACCTCTATAAAAAATTACCCCGAATCCCAAGCGGCGACGCAGCGCGAGGGGATGCATGGCTGATGGGTAGTTCAGTCACTACTGCGATCCCCTGCTCTGTAGCCCCGCCGAGGCCAGAGTGGGGTTACGCGAGGCTTGCCCAGGTACAGGGGGTGTTACCTCGGGCTGACCACCCTTTCCCCCATACTCGTGGGAACAGTTATGGAATTTCAAAAATCAACAATTTTAAATGATGATGGTGTGGAGATTGATGAGAGGCCCGAGAAGGGCGGAGTAGAGGAGAGGCCCGAGAAGGGTGTAGTTATCTCGGACGGAGAGTTGTCTGACGTCGGCATGAGGTCGCGGTCACCGTGCGACTCCGACTCGTCTCGCGCTCGGCTCTGGAAGCGGAAGCGCGATAGGGAAGAAGACACGTCAGATGACACTGATGATAAGTCCACGGCAGGAAAGTGTCACACGGCGCGCAGGGGTCGTGGTCGACCGCCCACGACAGGGCAATATGTTGGCCTCGCCAAGGCCAAGGCCGACTACCTCAAGCAGTGCGAGAGGGAGCTCGAGCTTGAGGCCGAAAGCGAGGCCATCGAGATCTCGAAAAGAGTGAGAGCTTCGCGATCCAACATAATTTCGGAAGGTGGGACGGTGTCGGGGGAAAGCTCGATCATTGATCTACACAGGAAGGCCCAAGAATACGTCGAGGCCATTCTCACCGTGACGAAGATTTCCAAGAACCTCAAGGGGACAAGCAAGAAAGCCTTAAATGAGTCCGCCGAGGGTATAGGCGAAGTACTCGGCGCCCTATACCACCGAACGACGAATGACGAGGTCAGGCAGCTGCGGGAGGCCAACGAGCGCCTAGAAGCGGAGAACGTACAGCTCCGCTCGGAGATCTCCGAGCTGCGACAGAGTGTAGCCGACATCAGGCGTGAACTGGGCTCGACGTCCACTCCAGCCCCTCCCGCGAATGAAAACGGACTGATCGACCGCATAATGGCAGGGGTGGGCGCCATGCTCGACTCCCGCCTGGCGAAGCTGGAGGAGTCTGGCAGACTCCTGCCTGAAGCGCCTGAAGCGCGAAAAGGACCACCGGCGGCTTCGAAGAAGATCGCAACGTCGCCGCCGCAGACAGGGGTCACAACGCTGACTCCGCCAGCGAAACCGGCCCCAAAGTCTGCAGGTCAGTCTGCCAAGAAGAAGAAAAAGAAGAAGAAGGCGGGTGCGGCTACCCAAGTCGCTGCGCCCAACGAGCCTCGCCCCCTACCACCTGCTCCGGCCGCTCTGACGGAGGGGTGGAATGTGGTGGCGAGGAAAGGAAGGAAGGTGGGGCCGCCCAAAAACCAGCCCCAGCCCCAGAACAAAGGTGCGCCGGCTAAAAAGCCAAAGACGCCGAAGCTGCGACTGCCGCGATCGGCGGCGGTGCAGCTGACGCTGCTGCCGGGCAGCACTAGGACGTACGCGGAGGTCCTCGGTGCCATAAAGGCTGACGGCCTTATAGCGAGCATGGGCGTCGAGACTCGCTATAGGGTCTCTCAGACCGGCGCGCGCAGGTTCGAGCTGCCCGGCACCGGCAATAAGGAGAAGGCCGAGGAGCTTGCCCGGCGCATTAAGGCGGTCGTCGGCGAGGACGTGGCGGTCACCCGCCCGGAGAAGTGCGCCGACCTGCGGGTGGCCGGGTTAGACGACTCGGTCACTCCCCAGGAACTGGCCGGCGTGATCGCCAAGGCGGGAGGATGCGCCGTGGATTCCATCAAAGTGGGCGAAGTACGTCAAAACTTCGCCGGCGTCGGGACGGCCTGGGTTCGCCTGCCGGTAGAGGCGGCGAAGAAAGTGGTGGACGGGCGCCGCCTACTCGTCGGGTTCGTGTCGGCGAGTGTGTCCCTGCTGAAGGCGAGACCTCAGCAATGTTATCGCTGCCACGAGGTTGGGCACGTGGCAGCGAAGTGCGACAAGGGGGTGGACCGCAGCGGCCAGTGCTACCGCTGCGGCAAGGAGGGGCACATTCGCCGGCAGTGTACTGCCGAAGCTTGCTGTCCCATATGCCAGGCGGAGAAAAAACCGGCTGGGCACAGCCTAGTTGCGTGCCCTCGCAATAAAGCAAGTCATAGGAGGAAAAAGGCGGCGCCCAGGGATAAAACCCGCGCACCGCCCGCCAACCGAGCCAGGGAGGTGACTATGGAGACCTGAGTGCAACATGGCACTTAAGGTCCTCCAAGCCAACCTGAACCACTGTGCCAGGGCCCAGGACCTCCTCGTCCAGAGCCTGGTACAGTGGTCCGTGCGGGCGGCGGTGGTGGCCGAGCCGTACTCGGTCCCGCCGAGGGATAGTTGGATCGGCGATCGCGACGGCGTGGTGGCCATCGTGACCCAGGTCGCCGCGGGCGCCCCGCCCCTTACGAACATTGTGAGGGGCTCGGGTTGCGTCGCGGCACTGCTGGGGGAGGTGGCCATCGTCGGGGCGTATTTTTCCCCAAACAAGTCGGTCGCCGAGTTCGAGGCGTTTCTCGACGGGACCGAGTCGATTCTGCGTAGGTTTTATCCGGCGGAGGTGCTTGTGCTCGGTGACTTCAACGCAAAGTCACGTCTGTGGGGGTGTCCTGCCACAGATGCGCGGGGGGCGATTCTAGAGGAGTGGCTCGTTGCCACCGGCCTGACCGTCCTCAATCGCGGGACGGCCAACACGTGCGTGCGCAGGTCGGGCGGCTCGATCGTGGACGTGTCGTTTGCGAGCCCCGGCCTCGCGCGCCGCGTTCGGGACTGGCGAGTGCTGGACGACGTGGAGACTCTCTCGGATCACCACTACATCCGCTTCGAGATCTCCGCTCGTCCGGCGGTGCCGCCAAGCTCCAGCCGCGCCCCGGCGGAGGAGGGTCCTCGGTGGCAGCTGAAGCGTCTCGACCGGGAGCGACTCGACGAAGCGGCGATAGTGGCGTCGTGTCAGCCGCGCGTCGACGGTCCACCGGACAGGGTGGCAGACTGGCTGGTGGCCAGAATGACCGACGCGTGCGACGCGGCCATGCCGCGGTCGAGGGGTCGCCCCCGGCGGGCTCAGGTGTACTGGTGGTCGGAGGCGATAGCGCAGTTGCGCAGGGAGTGCGTGGCCGCCCGCCGCCAGTACACGCGCTGCAGGAGGCGCATTTTCAGGACGCCCCCCGCTTCGCAGGACAGGACACGGCACGAGGAGGAGGGCGAGCGGCTGTACGCCCTTTACACGTCAGCCAAAGCCAGCCTCCGTCGTGCCATCGGCGAGTCGCAGGCCGCGGCCAGGGAGGAAATGCTGGACGGACTGAACAGCGACCCGTGGGGGATGCCCTACAAGCGGGTACGCAACAAGGTCCGTCCCTGGGCTCCTCCACTCACGGAGACCCTGGACGCCGAAGTGGTCCGTGAGGTGGTCGCGGCCCTGTTCCCGACGGCGCCGGCCGAGCACGAGCCGCCGTCGATGGCACCGCGAGGGGAGGATCAAGACGTCGGAGAGGAGGCACCGGAGGTCGAAGAGTCGGAACTCGGGGAAGCAGTCGCGCGGCTGCGACGGAAGAACGTCGCTCCAGGCCCGGATGGGATTCCGGGGAGGGCGTGGGCGGTGGCGCTGAACCACCTGGCGCCGCGAGTTCGAGGACTATTCTCTGCCTGTCTGGCTCAAGCCATAATTCCACAGCGGTGGAAGACAGGCAGGTTAGTCCTCCTCAGGAAGGAAGGCCGGCCGGCGGAGTCACCGTCGGCGTACCGCCCCATCGTCCTCCTCGACGAGCTCGCCAAGTTGTTCGAGCGCGTCGTGGCCGCGCGTCTGGTGGCGCACCTCGGGCGTCGAGGACCCGACCTCTCGGACGTGCAGTTCGGCTTCCGCAGTGGCCGTTCTACCGTGGATGCCGTGCTGTGCGTCCGTGCCCAGGTGCAGGAAGCGGTGGCCCGGGGCGACGTCGTCGTGGCGGTGTCTATCGACATCGCCAACGCCTTTAACACGTTGCCCTGGGGTTGCATCAGGGAGGCGCTCCGCTACCACGGGGTGCCGACCTACTTGCGTCGCGTGGTCGGTGCCTACCTCTCCGACAGGTGGGTGGTCTTCCCCGGAAGTGATGGTCGGCTTGTGAGAAAGGAAGTCGTGTGCGGTGTCCCGCAGGGGTCGGTGCTCGGCCCACTCCTGTGGAACATCGGGTACGACTGGGTGTTGCGTGGCTCGCTGCTGCGCGGCGTCAGCGTCGTCTGCTACGCCGACGACACGCTGGTGCTGGCCCGCCGACCGACGTATCGGGAGGCGGCAGTGCTGGCGACCGCTGGCGTCGCGCAGGTCGTGGCGCGAATCCGGCGTCTCGGCCTCGTCGTCGCGCTGGACAAGGCGCAAGGAATAGTCTTCCACGGCCCGAGGAGGGCGCCTCCCCACGACGCCCATCTTATCGTGGGAGGCACTCGCATCGGCCTGTCGGGCACGATGACGTACCTGGGTCTCGTGCTCGACGGCCGGTGGAAGTTCCGGGCGCACTTCGCGCGGCTCGTCCCGCGCTTGCTGAAGGTGGGAGCCTCGCTCTCGTGGCTTTTGCCGAACATCGGCGGTCCCGGTGTGAGCTGCCGCCGGCTCTACACCGGCGTCGTGAGAGCGATAGCGATGTACGGTGCCCCCGTCTGGTCCGACGCCCTGGACCGCGAGAACATCGCCCTGCTGCGGCGCGCGCAGAGGGTGATGGCGATCAGGGTCGTGCGCGGGTACCGTACGATCTCGGGCGAGGCAGCGTGCGTGCTGGCTGGAGTCCTGCCCTGGGACCTGGACGCGGTCTCTCTGGCGTCGTCATACCGGCGGCGTCGGAGTCTGGCGTCCGGGACCCTCAGTCCGGCACCACGGCTTGCAGAACACCTGAGGCGAGAGCGGGATGCCGCGATCGCGGAGTGGGTTGTGAGGCTCGAGCGTCCGAGTGCGGGGCACCGGACGATCGATGCGGTTCGGCCGGTTCTTCGGCAGTGGTTGGACAGACGGCATGGCGTCCTAACCTTCCGCGCCACGCAGGTCCTCTCGGGGCACGGTTGCTTCGGGGGGTACCTGTGTCGGGTCGCCGGGAGGGAGCCCTCTCCTCGTTGCCACCACTGCCAGGATTGTGACGACGAGTCGGCGCAACACATGTTGGAAGAGTGTCCGGCGTGGGCGGAGGAGCGCGAAGAGCTCCGAAGCGTAGTTGGGCCGGACCTTTCGCTGCCGGCCGTGATTTCTGCCATGACTGGCAGCGAAAGGTGCTGGGACGCCGTCCTCGCATACTGTGAGCGGGTGATGGCGCAGAAGGAGGCGGCGGAGCGGGTGAGGGAGGACACCACCGACCTCCCCCTCCGCCGCAAAAGGACCGGGCGTCGGAGGCTGGCGCACGATAACCGCCTCCCTCCCTAGACGCTAGGCAGACCAAAATCTGCCGGGTAGGCGCGCGCGGTGTCCCCCGCGCGCCACCTCCTCCACGAGGACAGGAAAGGGCCTGACGAGGCACGCCGCCGGGGTTTGCAGAAGAATTCGGATTCCTGCGACTCCGGCACGGGCGACGAAGGTGGACAAAAAAAAAAAAAAAAAGAAAAAAAAGGTTAGGTTAGGTTAGGTTAGGTTAGGTTAGGTTAGGTTAGGTTAGGTTAGGTTAGGTTAGGTTAGGTTAGGTTAGGTTAGGTTCGTGCGCAGGTCGGGCGGCTCGATCGTGGACGTGTCGTTTGCGAGCCCCGGCCTCGCGCGCCGCGTTCGGGACTGGCGAGTGCTGGACGACGTGGAGACTCTCTCGGATCATCGTTACATCCGCTTCGAGATCTCCGCTCGTCCGGCGGTGCCGCCAAGCTCCAGCCGCGCCCCGGCGGAGGAGGGTCCTCGGTGGCAGCTGAAGCGTCTCGACCGGGAGCGACTCGACGAAGCGGCGATAGTGGCGTCGTGTCAGCCGCGCGTCGACGGTTCACCGGACAGGGTGGCAGACTGGCTGGTGGCCAGAATGACCGACGCGTGCGACGCGGCCATGCCGCGGTCGAGGGGTCGCCCCGGGCGGGCTCAGGTGTACTGGTGGTCGGAGGCGATAGCGCAGCTGCGCAGGGAGTGCGTGGCCGTCCGACGCCAGTACACGCGCTGCAGGAGGCGCATCTTCAGGACGCCCCCAGCTTCGCAGGACAGGACACGGCACGAGGAGGAGGGCGAGCGGCTGTACGCCCTTTACACGGCAGCCAAAGCCAGCCTCCGTCGTGCCATCGGTGAGTCGCAGGCCGCGGCCAGGGAGGAAATGCTGGACGGACTGAACAGCGACCCGTGGGGGATGCCCTACAAGCGGGTACGCAACAAGGTCCGTCCCTGGGCTCCTCCACTCACGGAGACCCTGGACGCCGAAGTGGTCCGTGAGGTGGTCGCGGCCCTGTTTCCGACGGAGCCGGCCGAGCACGAGCCGCCGTCGATGGCACCGCGTGGAGAGGATCGAGACGTCGGAGAGGAGGCACCGGAGGTCGAAGAGTCGGAACTCGGGGAAGCAGTCGCGCGGCTGCGACGGAAGAACGTCGCTCCAGGCCCGGATGGGATTCCGGGGAGGGCGTGGGCGGTGGCGCTGAATCACCTGGCGCCGCGAGTTCGAGGGCTATTCTCTGCCTGTCTGGCTCAAGCCACAATTCCACAGCGGTGGAAGACAGGCAGGTTAGTCCTCCTCAGGAAGGAAGGCCGGCCGGCGGAGTCACCGTCGGCGTACCGCCCCATCGTCCTCCTCGACGAGCTCGCTAAGCTGTTCGAGCGCGTCGTGGCCGCGCGTCTGGTGGCGCACCTCGGGCGTCGAGGACCCGACCTCTCGGACGTGCAGTTCGGCTTCCGCAGTGGCCGTTCTACCGTGGATGCCGTGCTGTGCGTCCGTGCCCAGGTGCAGGAAGCGGTGGCCCAGGGCGACGTCGTCGTGGCGGTGTCTATTGACATCGCCAACGCCTTTAACACGTTGCCCTGGGGTTGCATCAGGGAGGCGCTTCGCTATCACGGGGTGCCGACCTACTTGCGTCGCGTGGTCGGTGCCTACCTCTCCGACAGGTGGGTGGTCTTCCCCGGAAGGGATGGTCGGCTTGTGAGAAAGGAAGTCGTGTGCGGTGTCCCGCAGGGGTCGGTGCTCGGGCCACTCCTGTGGAACATCGGATACGACTGGGTGTTGCGTGGCTCGCTGCTGCGCGGCGTCAGCGTCGTCTGCTACGCCGACGACACGCTGGTGCTGGCCCGCCGACCGACGTATCGGGAGGCGGCAGTGCTGGCGACCGCTGGCGTCGCGCAGGTCGTGGCGCGAATCCGGCGCCTCGGCCTCGTCGTCGCGCTGGACAAGGCACAAGGAATAGTCTTCCACGGCCCGAGGAGGGCGCCTCCCCACGACGCCCATCTTATCGTGGGAGGCACTCGCATCGGCCTGTCGGGCACGATGACGTACCTGGGTCTCGTGCTCGACGGCCGGTGGAAGTTCCGGGCGCACTTCGCGCGGCTCGTCCCGCGCTTGCTGAAGGTGGGAGCCTCGCTCTCGTGGCTTTTGCCGAACATCGGCGGTCCCGGTGTGAGCTGCCGCCGGCTCTACACCGGCGTCGTGAGAGCGATGGCGATGTACGGTGCCCCCGTCTGGTCCGACGCACTGGACCGCGAGAACATCGCCCTGCTGCGGCGCGCGCAGAGGGTGATGGCGATCAGGGTCGTACGCGGGTACCGTACGATCTCGGGAGAGGCAGCGTGCGTGCTGGCTGGAGTCCTGCCCTGGGACCTGGACGCGGTCGCTCTGGCGTCGTCATACCGGCGGCGTCGGAGTCTGGCGTCCGGGACCCTCAGTCCGGCACCACGGCTGGCAGAACATCTGAGGCGAGAGCGGGATGCTGCGATCGAGGAGTGGGTTGTGAGGCTTGAGCGTCCGAGTGCGGGGCACTGGACGATCGATGCGGTTCGGCCGGTTCTTCGGCAGTGGTTGGACAGACGACATGGCGTCCTAACCTTCCGCGCCACGCAGGTCCTCTCGGGGCACGGTTGCTTCGGGGGGTACCTGTGTCGGGTCGCCGGGAGGGAGCCCTATCCTCGCTGCCACCACTGCCAGGATTGTGACGACGAGTCGGCGCAACACGTGTTGGAGGAGTGTCCGGCGTGGGCGGAGGAGCGGGAAGAGCTCCGAAGCGTAGTTGGGCCGGACCTTTCGCTGCCGGCCGTGATTTCTGCCATGACCGGCAGCGAGAGGTGCTGGGACGCCGTCCTCGCGTACTGTGAGCGGGTGATGGCGCAGAAGGAGGCGGCGGAGCGGGTGAGGGAGGACACCACCGACCTCCCCCTCCGCCGCAAAAGGACCGGGCGTCGGAGGCTGGCGCACGATAACCGCCTCCCTCCCTAGACGCTAGGCAGACCAAAATCTGCCGGGTAGGCGCGCGCGGTGTCCCCCGCGCGCCACCTCCTCCACGAGGACGGGACAGGGCCTGACGAGGCACGCCGCCGGGGTTTGCAGAAGAATTCGGTTTCCTGCGACCCCGGCACGGGCGACGAAGGTGGACACCGTTGGTTTTTAGTGGGTAGTCTGGCATTGCACCTACCGCCGGGAGCCCCACACTCCCGCTGCTGATTTACTCGGCGGCGGGGTTAGTGCGTAAATGCATTTTCCAACGTAAAAAAAAAAAAAAAAAAAAAAAAAAAAAAAAAAAAGGTTAGGTTAGGTTAGGTTAGGTTAGGTTAGGTTAGGTTAGGTTAGGTTAGGTTAGGTTAGGTTAGGTTAGGTTAGGTTAGGTTAGGTTGCGGGTGGCCGGGTTAGACGACTCGGTCACTCCCCAGGAGCTGGCCGGCGTGATCGCCAAGGCGGGAGGATGCGCCGAGGAATCGATAAAAGTGGGCGAAGTACGGCAAAACTTCGCCGGCATCGGGACAGCGTGGGTTCGCCTGCCAGTAGAGGCGGCGAAGAAAGTGGTCGACGGGCGCCGCCTACTCGTTGGTTTCGTGTCGGCGAGTGTGACCCTGTTGAAGACGAGACCGCAACAATGCTATCGCTGCCACGAGGTTGGGCACGTGGCAGCGAAGTGTGACAAGGGAGTGGACCGCAGCGGCCAGTGCTACCGCTGCGGCAAGGAGGGGCACATTCGCCGGCAATGTACTGCCGAAGCTTGCTGTCCCATATGCCAGGCGGAGAAAAAACCGGCTGGGCACAGCCTAGTTGCGTGCCCTCGCAATAAAGCGGGAAGGAGGAAGAAGGCGGCGCCCAAAAATAAAACCCGCGCGCCGCCTGCCAACAGAGCTGGGGAGGTGACAATGGACACCCAATCATAGTAATGGCGCTTAAGGTGCTCCAAGCCAACCTGAACCACTGTGCCAGGGCCCAGGACCTCCTCGTCCAGAGCCTGGTACAGTGGTCCGTGCGGGCGGCGGTGGTGGCCGAGCCGTACTCGGTCCCGCCGAGGGATAACTGGATCGGCGATAACGATGGCGTGGTGGCCATCGTGACCCAGGTCGCCGCGGGCGCCCCGCCCTTTACGAATATTGTGAGGGGCTCGGGTTGCGTCGCGGCACTGCTGGGGGAGGTGGCCATCGTCGGGGCGTATTTTTCCCCGAACAAATCGGTCGCCGAGTTCGAGACGTTCCTCGACGGGACCGAGTTGATCATGCGTAGGTTTTATCCGGCGGAAGTGCTCGTGCTGGGCGACTTCAATGCGAAGTCACGTCTGTGGGGGTGTCCTGCCACAGATGCGCGGGGGGCGATTCTGGAGGAGTGGCTCGTTGCCACCGGCCTGACCGTCCTCAATCGCGGGACGGCCAACACGTGCGTGCGCAGGTCGGGCGGCTCGATCGTGGACGTTTCGTTTGCGAGCCCCGGCCTCGCGCGCCGCGTTCGGGACTGGCGAGTGCTGGACGACGTGGAGACTCTCTCGGATCATCGTTACATCCGCTTCGAGATCTCCGCTCGTCCGGCGGTGCCGCCAAGCTCCAGCCGCGCCCCGGCAGAGGAGGGTCCTCGGTGGCAGCTGAAGCGTCTCGACCGGGAGCGACTCGACGAAGCGGCGATTGTGGCGTCGTGTCAGCCGCGCGTCGACGGTCCACCGGACAGGGTGGCAGACTGGCTGGTGGCCAGAATGACCGACGCATGCGACGCGGCCATGCCGCGGTCGAGGGGTCGCCCCGGGCGGGCTCAGGTGTACTGGTGGTCGGAGACGATAGCGCAGCTGCGCAGGGAGTGCGTGGCCGTCCGACGCCAGTACACGCGCTGCAGGAGGCGCATCTTCAGGACGCCCCCCGCTTCGCAGGACAGGACACGGCACGAGGAGGAGGGCGAGCGGCTGTACGCCCTTTACACGGCAGCCAAAGCCAGCCTCCGTCGTGCCATCGGCGAGTCGCAGGCCGCGGCCAGGGAGGAAATGCTGGACGGACTGAACAGCGACCCGTGGGGGATGCCCTACAAGCGGGTACGCAGCAAGGTCCGTCCCTGGGCTCCTCCACTCACGGAGACCCTGGACACCGAAGTGGTCCGTGAGGTGGTCGCGGCCCTGTTCCCGACGGCGCCGGCCGAGCACGAGCCGCCGTCGATGGCACCGCGGGGAGAGGATCGAGACGTCGGAGAGGAGGCACCGGAGGTCGGGGAGTCCGAATTCGGGGAAGCAGTCGCGCGGCTGCGACGGAAGAACGTCGCTCCAGGCCCGGATGGGATTCCGGGGAGGGCGTGGGCGGTGGCGCTGAACCACCTGGCGCCGCAAGTTAGAGGGCTATTCTCTGCCTGTCTGGCTCAAGCCATAATTCCACAGCGGTGGAAGACAGGCAGGTTAGTCCTCCTCAGGAAGGAAGGCCGGCCGGCGGAGTCACCGTCGGCGTACCGCCCAATCGTCCTCCTCGACGAGCTCGCCAAGCTGTTCGAGCGCGTCGTGGCCGCGCGTCTGGTGGCGCACCTCGGGCGTCGAGGACCCGACCTCTCGGACGTGCAGTTCGGCTTCCGCAGTGGCCGTTCTACCGTGGATGCCGTGCTGTGCGTCCGTGCCCAGGTGCAGGAAGCGGTGGCCCAGGGCGACGTCGTCGTGGCGGTGTCTATTGACATCGCCAACGCCTTCAATACGCTGCCCTGGGGTTGCATCAGGGAGGCGCTCCGCTACCACGGGGTGCCGACCTACTTGCGTCGCGTGGTCGGTGCCTACCTCTCCGACAGGTGGGTGGTCTTCCCCGGAAGGGATGGTCTTTTAGAGAGAAAGGAAGTCGTGTGCGGTGTTCCGCAGGGGTCGGTGCTCGGCCCACTCCTGTGGAACATCGGGTACGACTGGGTGTTGCGTGGCTCGCTGCTGCGCGGCGTCAGCGTCGTCTGCTACGCTGACGACACGCTGGTGCTGGCCCGCCGACCGACGTATCGGGAGGCGGCAGTGCTGGCGACCGCTGGCGTCGCGCAGGTCGTGGCGCGAATCCGGCGCCTCGGCCTCGTCGTCGCGCTGGACAAGGCACAAGGAATAGTCTTCCACGGCCCGAGGAGGGCGCCTCCCCACGACGCCCATCTTATCGTGGGAGGCACTCGCATCGGCCTGTCGGGCACGATGACGTACCTGGGTCTCGTGCTCGACGGCCGGTGGAAGTTCCGGGCGCACTTCGCGCGGCTCGTCCCGCGCTTGCTGAAGGTGGGAGCCTCGCTCTCATGGCTTTTGCCGAACATCGGCGGTCCCGGTGTGAGCTGCCGCCGGCTCTACACCGGCGTCGTGAGAGCGATGGCGATGTACGGTGCCCCCGTCTGGGCCGACGCCCTGGACCGCGAGAACATCGCCCTGCTGCGGCGCGCGCAGAGGGTGATGGCGATCAGGGTCGTACGCGGGTACCGTACGATCTCGGGCGAGGCAGCGTGCGTGCTGGCTGGAGTCCTGCCCTGGGACCTGGACGCGGTCGCTCTGGCGTCGTCATACCGGCGGCGTCGGAGTCTGGCGTCCGGGACCCTCAGTCCGGCACCACGGCTGGAAGATCACCTGAGGCGAGAGCGGGATGCCGCGATCGCGGAATGGGTTGTGAGGCTCGAGCGTCCGAGTGCGGGGCACCGGACGATCGATGCGGTTCGGCCGGTTCTTCGGCAGTGGTTGGACAGACGACATGGCGTCCTAACCTTCCGCGCCACGCAGGTCCTCTCGGGGCACGGTTGCTTCGGGGGGTACCTGTGTCGGGTCGCCGGGAGGGAGCCCTCTCCTCGATGCCACCACTGCCAGGATTGTGACGACGAGTCAGCGCAACACATGTTGGAAGAGTGTCCGGCGTGGGCGGAGGAGCGCGAAGAGCTCCGAAGCGTAGTTGGGCCGGACCTTTCGCTGCCGGCCGTGATTTCTGCCATGACCGGCAGCGAGAGGTGCTGGGACGCCGTCCTCGCGTACTGTGAGCGGGTGATGGCGCAGAAGGAGGCGGCGGAGCGGGTGAGGGAGGACACCACCGACCTCCCCCTCCGCCGCAAAAGGACCGGGCGTCGGAGGCTGGCGCACGATAACCGCCTCCCTCCCTAGACGCTAGGCAGACCAAAATCTGCCGGGTAGGCGCGCGCGGTGTCCCCCGCGCGCCACCTCCTCCACGAGGACGGGAAAGGGCCTGACGAGGCACGCCGCCGGGGTTTGCAGAAGAATTCGGTTTCCTGCGACCCCGGCACGGGCGACGAAGGTGGACACCGTTGGTTTTTAGTGGGTAGTCCGGCATTGCACCTACCGCCGGGAGCCCCACACTCCCGCTGCCGAGCTTTCGGCGGCGGGGTCAGTGCGTAAATGCATTTTCCAACGTAAAAAAAAAAAAAAAAAAAAAAGGTTAGGTTAGGTTAGGTTAGGTTAGGTTAGGTTAGGTTAGGTTAGGTTAGGTTAGGTTAGGTTAGGTTA
>NC_059417.1:0-7500 GCF_905220565.1 Melitaea cinxia
AACCTAACCTAACCTAACCTAACCTAACCTAACCTAACCTAACCTAACCTAACCTAACCTAACCTAACCTAACCTAACCTCACCTAACCTAACCTAACCTAACCTAACCTAACCTAACCTAACCTAACCTAACCTAACCTAACCTAACCTAACCTAACCTAACCTAACCTAACCTAACCTAACCTAACCTAACCTAACCTAACCTAACCTAACCTAACCTAACCTAACCTAACCTAACCTAACCTAACCTAACCTAACCTAACCTAACCTAACCTAACCTAACCTAACCTAACCTAACCTAACCTAACCTAACCTAACCTAACCTAACCTAACCTAACCTAACCTAACCTAACCTAACCTAACCTAACCTAACCTATCCTAACCTAACCTAACCTAACCTAACCTAACCTAACCTAACCTAACCTAACCTAACCTAACCTAACCTAACCTAACCTAACCTAACCTAACCTAACCTAACCTAACCTAACCTAACCTAACCTAACCTAACCTAACCTAACCTAACCTAACCTAACCTAACCTAACCTAACCTAACCTAACCTAACCTAACCTAACCTAACCTAACCTAACCTAACCTAACCTAACCTAACCTAACCTAACCTAACCTAACCTAACCTAACCTAACCTAACCTAACCTAACCTAACCTAACCTAACCTAACCTAACCTGACCTAACCTAACCTAACCTAACCTAACCTAACCTAACCTAACCTAACCTAACCTAACCTAACCTAACCTAACCTAACCTAACCTAACCTAACCTAACCTAACCTAACCTAACCTAACCTAACCTAACCTAACCTAACCTAACCTAACCTAACCTAACCTAACCTAACCTAACCTAACCTAACCTAACCTAACCTAACCTAACCTAACCTAACCTAACCTAACCTAACCTAACCTAACCTAACCTAACCTAACCTAACCTAACCTAACCTAACCTAACCTAACCTAACCTAACCTAACCTAACCTAACCTAACCTAACCTAACCTAACCTAACCTAACCTAACCTAACCTAACCTAACCTAACCTAACCTAACCTAACCTAACCTAACCTAACCTAACCTAACCTAACCTAACCTAACCTAACCTAACCTAACCTAACCTAACCTAACCTAACCTAACCTAACCTAACCTAACCTAACCTAACCTAACCTAACCTAACCTAACCTAACCTAACCTAACCTAACCTAACCTAACCTAACCTAACCTAACCTAACCTAACCTAACCTAACCTAACCTAACCTAACCTAACCTAACCTAACCTAACCTAACCTAACCTAACCTAACCTAACCTAACCTAACCTAACCTAACCTAACCTAACCTAACCTAACCTAACCTAACCTAACCTAACCTAACCTAACCTAACCTAACCTAACCTAACCTAACCTAACCTAACCTAACCTAACCTAACCTAACCTAACCTAACCTAACCTAACCTAACCTAACCTAACCTAACCTAACCTAACCTAACCTAACCTAGCCTAACCTAACCTAACCTAACCTAACCTAACCTAACCTAACCTAACCTAACCTAACCTAACCTAACCTAACCTAACCTAACCTAACCTAACCTAACCTAACCTAACCTAACCTAACCTAACCTAACCTAACCTAACCTAACCTAACCTAACCTAACCTAACCTAACCTAACCTAACCTAACCTAACCTAACCTAACCTAACCTAACCTAACCTAACCTAACCTAACCTAACCTAACCTAACCTAACCTAACCTAACCTAACCTAACCTAACCTAACCTAACCTAACCTAACCTAACCTAACCTAACCTAACCTAACCTAACCTAACCTAACCTAACCTAACCTAACCTAACCTAACCTAACCTAACCTAACCTAACCTAACCTAACCTAACCTAACCTAACCTAACCTAACCTAACCTAACCTAACCTAACCTAACCTAACCTAACCTAACCTAACCTAACCTAACCTAACCTAACCTAACCTAACCTAACCTAACCTAACCTAACCTAACCTAACCTAACCTAACCTAACCTAACCTAACCTAACCTAACCTAACCTAACCTAACCTAACCTAACCTAACCTAACCTAACCTAACCTAACCTAACCTAACCTAACCTAACCTAACCTAACCTAACCTAACCTAACCTAACCTAACCTAACCTAACCTAACCTAACCTAACCTAACCTAACCTAACCTAACCTAACCTAACCTAACCTAACCTAACCTAACCTAACCTAACCTAACCTAACCTAACCTAACCTAACCTAACCTAACCTAACCTAACCTAACCTAACCTAACCTAACCTAACCTAACCTAACCTAACCTAACCTAACCTAACCTAACCTAACCTAACCTAACCTAACCTAACCTAACCTAACCTAACCTAACCTAACCTAACCTAACCTAACCTAACCTAACCTAACCTAACCTAACCTAACCTAACCTAACCTAACCTAACCTAACCTAACCTAACCTAACCTAACCTAACCTAACCTAACCTAACCTAACCTAACCTAACCTAACCTAACCTAACCTAACCTAACCTAACCTAACCTAACCTAACCTAACCTAACCTAACCTAACCTAACCTAACCTAACCTAACCTAACCTAACCTAACCTAACCTAACCTAACCTAACCTAACCTAACCTAACCTAACCTAACCTAACCTAACCTAACCTAACCTAACCTAACCTAACCTAACCTAACCTAACCTAACCTAACCTAACCTAACCTAACCTAACCTAACCTAACCTAACCTAACCTAACCTAACCTAACCTAACCTAACCTAACCTAACCTAACCTAACCTAACCTAACCTAACCTAACCTAACCTAACCTAACCTAACCTAACCTAACCTAACCTAACCTAACCTAACCTAACCTAACCTAACCTAACCTAACCTAACCTAACCTAACCTAACCTAACCTAACCTAACCTAACCTAACCTAACCTAACCTAACCTAACCTAACCTAACCTAACCTAACCTAACCTAACCTAACCTAACCTAACCTAACCTAACCTAACCTAACCTAACCTAACCTAACCTAACCTAACCTAACCTAACCTAACCTAACCTAACCTAACCTAACCTAACCTAACCTAACCTAACCTAACCTAACCTAACCTAACCTAACCTAACCTAACCTAACCTAACCTAACCTAACCTAACCTAACCTAACCTAACCTAACCTAACCTAACCTAACCTAACCTAACCTAACCTAACCTAACCTAACCTAACCTAACCTAACCTAACCTAACCTAACCTAACCTAACCTAACCTAACCTAACCTAACCTAACCTAACCTAACCTAACCTAACCTAATCTAACCTAACCTAACCTAACCTAACCTAACCTAACCTAACCTAACCTAACCTAACCTAACCTAACCTAACCTAACCTAACCTAACCTAACCTAACCTAACCTAACCTAACCTAACCTAACCTAACCTAACCTAACCTAACCTAACCTAACCTAACCTAACCTAACCTAACCTAACCTAACCTAACCTAACCTAACCTAACCTAACCTAACCTAACCTAACCTAACCTAACCTAACCTAACCTAACCTAACCTAACCTAACCTAACCTAACCTAACCTAACCTAACCTAACCTAACCTAACCTAACCTAACCTAACCTAACCTAACCTAACCTAACCTAACCTAACCTAACCTAACCTAACCTAACCTAACCTAACCTAACCTAACCTAACCTAACCTAACCTAACCTAACCTAACCTAACCTAACCTAACCTAACCTAACCTAACCTAACCTAACCTAACCTAACCTAACCTAACCTAACCTAACCTAACCTAACCTAACCTAACCTAACCTAACCTAACCTAACCTAACCTAACCTAACCTAACCTAACCTAACCTAACCTAACCTAACCTAACCTAACCTAACCTAACCTAACCTAACCTAACCTAACCTCACCTAACCTAACCTAACCTAACCTAACCTAACCTAACCTAACCTAACCTAACCTAACCTAACCTAACCTAACCTAACCTAACCTAACCTAACCTAACCTAACCTAACCTAACCTAACCTAACCTAACCTAACCTAACCTAACCTAACCTAACCTAACCTAACCTAACCTAACCTAACCTAACCTAACCTAACCTAACCTAACCTAACCTAACCTAACCTAACCTAACCTAACCTAACCTAACCTAACCTAACCTAACCTAACCTAACCTAACCTAACCTAACCTAACCTAACCTAACCTAACCTAACCTAACCTAACCTAACCTAACCTAACCTAACCTAACCTAACCTAACCTAACCTAACCTAACCTAACCTAACCTAACCTAACCTAACCTAACCTAACCTAACCTAACCTAACCTAACCTAACCTAACCTAACCTAACCTAACCTAACCTAACCTAACCTAACCTAACCTAACCTAACCTAACCTAACCTGACCTAACCTAACCTAACCTAACCTAACCTAACCTAACCTAACCTAACCTAACCTAACCTAACCTAACCTAACCTAACCTAACCTAACCTAACCTAACCTAACCTAACCTAACCTAACCTAACCTAACCTAACCTAACCTAACCTAACCTAACCTAACCTAACCTAACCTAACCTAACCTAACCTAACCTAACCTAACCTAACCTAACCTAACCTAACCTAACCTAACCTAACCTAACCTAACCTAACCTAACCTAACCTAACCTAACCTAACCTAACCTAACCTAACCTAACCTAACCTAACCTAACCTAACCTAACCTAACCTAACCTAACCTAACCTAACCTAACCTAACCTAACCTAACCTAACCTAACCTAACCTAACCTAACCTAACCTAACCTAACCTAACCTAACCTAACCTAACCTAACCTAACCTAACCTAACCTAACCTAACCTAACCTAACCTAACCTAACCTAACCTAACCTAACCTAACCTAACCTAACCTAACCTAACCTAACCTAACCTAACCTAACCTAACCTAACCTAACCTAACCTAACCTAACCTAACCTAACCTAACCTAACCTAACCTAACCTAACCTAACCTAACCTAACCTAACCTAACCTAACCTAACCTAACCTAACCTAACCTAACCTAACCTAACCTAACCTAACCTAACCTAACCTAACCTAACCTAACCTAACCTAACCTAACCTAACCTAACCTAACCTAACCTAACCTAACCTAACCTAACCTAACCTAACCTAACCTAACCTAACCTAACCTAACCTAACCTAACCTAACCTAACCTAACCTAACCTAACCTAACCTAACCTAACCTAACCTAACCTAACCTAACCTAACCTAACCTAACCTAACCTAACCTAACCTAACCTAACCTAACCTAACCTAACCTAACCTAACCTAACCTAACCTAACCTAACCTAACCTAACCTAACCTAACCTAACCTAACCTAACCTAACCTAACCTAACCTAACCTAACCTAACCTAACCTAACCTAACCTAACCTAACCTAACCTAACCTAACCTAACCTAACCTAACCTAACCTAACCTAACCTAACCTAACCTAACCTAACCTAACCTAACCTAACCTAACCTAACCTAACCTAACCTAACCTAACCTAACCTAACCTAACCTAACCTAACCTAACCTAACCTAACCTAACCTAACCTAACCTAACCTAACCTAACCTAACCTAACCTAACCTAACCTAACCTAACCTAACCTAACCTAACCTAACCTAACCTAACCTAACCTAACCTAACCTAACCTAACCTAACCTAACCTAACCTAACCTAACCTAACCTAACCTAACCTAACCTAACCTAACCTAACCTAACCTAACCTAACCTAACCTAACCTAACCTAACCTAACCTAACCTAACCTAACCTAACCTAACCTAACCTAACCTAACCTAACCTAACCTAACCTAACCTAACCTAACCTAACCTAACCTAACCTAACCTAACCTAACCTAACCTAACCTAACCTAACCTAACCTAACCTAACCTAACCTAACCTAACCTAACCTAACCTAACCTAACCTAACCTAACCTAACCTAACCTAACCTAACCTAACCTAACCTAACCTAACCTAACCTAACCTAACCTAACCTAACCTAACCTAACCTAACCTAACCTAACCTAACCTAACCTAACCTAACCTAACCTAACCTAACCTAACCTAACCTAACCTAACCTAACCTAACCTAACCTAACCTAACCTAACCTAACCTAACCTAACCTAACCTAACCTAACCTAACCTAACCTAACCTAACCTAACCTAACCTAACCTAACCTAACCTAACCTAACATAACCTAACCTAACCTAACCTAACCTAACCTAACCTAACCTAACCTAACCTAACCTAACCTAACCTAACCTAACCTAACCTAACCTAACCTAACCTAACCTAACCTAACCTAACCTAACCTAACCTAACCTAACCTAACCTAACCTAACCTAACCTAACCTCACCTAACCTAACCTAACCTAACCTAACCTAACCTAACCTAACCTAACCTAACCTAACCTAACCTAACCTAACCTAACCTAACCTAACCTAACCTAACCTAACCTAACCTAACCTAACCTAACCTAACCTAACCTAACCTAACCTAACCTAACCTAACCTAACCTAACCTAACCTAACCTAACCTAACCTAACCTAACCTGACCTAACCTAACCTAACCTAACCTAACCTAACCTAACCTAACCTAACCTAACCTAACCTAACCTAACCTAACCTAACCTAACCTAACCTAACCTAACCTAACCTAACCTAACCTAACCTAACCTAACCTAACCTAACCTAACCTAACCTAACCTAACCTAACCTAACCTAACCTAACCTAACCTAACCTAACCTAACCTAACCTAACCTAACCTAACCTAACCTAACCTAACCTAACCTAACCTAACCTAACCTAACCTAACCTAACCTAACCTAACCTAACCTAACCTAACCTAACCTAACCTAACCTAACCTAACCTAACCTAACCTAACCTAACCTAACCTAACCTAACCTAACCTAACCTAACCTAACCTAACCTAACCTAACCTAACCTAACCTAACCTAACCTAACCTAACCTAACCTAACCTAACCTAACCTAACCTAACCTAACCTAACCTAACCTAACCTAACCTAACCTAACCTAACCTAACCTAACCTAACCTAACCTAACCTAACCTAACCTAACCTAACCTAACCTAACCTAACCTAACCTAACCTAACCTAACCTAACCTAACCTAACCTAACCTAACCTAACCTAACCTAACCTAACCTAACCTAACCTAACCTAACCTAACCTAACCTAACCTAACCTAACCTAACCTAACCTAACCTAACCTAACCTAACCTAACCTAACCTAACCTAACCTAACCTAACCTAACCTAACCTAACCTAACCTAACCTAACCTAACCTAACCTAACCTAACCTAACCTAACCTAACCTAACCTAACCTAACCTAACCTAACCTAACCTAACCTAACCTAACCTAACCTAACCTAACCTAACCTAACCTAACCT